>NW_013665950.1:611523-622453 GCF_000517525.1 Limulus polyphemus | reverse complement strand
CATTACCCATTTAAGCCGTCTCCAGCCATTATTAACACAATTTGTTTATTTCATATAAGTATTAAAATCAATAAGCAACTTAAAAAACCATTAGCTTTTGTATGTAGTCATTTATTGTGCACCTTCACAGAAGTATCTAATATTTTACTATAACTTCCACTCAATCAATCAGTTACGGCCTCCCCAATTTCAAGGGTCAATGACTACGGTTCTCCATTATTCTTTAGTCCTTGCTTCCTGCACAATCTTTCCTAATTCAAACTCCTCATCTCCAATCTATTTTTCTAAATGCTGTTGATCAAAGTAAGTCTCTGCTTGCCTCTTGGTCTTCATCCTTTGATTCTTACCATCAAAATCTCTGCCAGCTTTCCATCACATCTACTTGCATGTCAAAGGTAGTGCATCTTCTGTTTCCTACATATGTTCAGCAGTTGTGTTTTCTGTCTTTGCATGTTACAATAATTCCTCATTAGATTTTCTTTCTATGTAGCTGATTTTTATCATTCATTTATAACAACACATTTCAAATGTATCCAACTGTTATTTCATTTCAGCAATGTTCATGTTTCCATTCAGTAGAGTAAGTAAAACAGACCATAACTCACACTTTAGTAGTGATGCACTTGCAGCATTTTGAGGCATTTTTAGACTATTTTCAAATGCTTCAAGAAATGAGTAATATAATTCCATAAAATTCCATGTATGATATACACACATGCAATGTGAAGAAAAGTTGGGCACATCTGGTGAATGCATGTGAGGAGTTACACAACAATGCTTGACCAAAAAAGGAAATGTATATGCCATGTAGAAACTATGATGCATTCCAGGCGTTATTGAGAATTAACTGTTTACAATATCTACAGACCGACATCACAGTAGCAGAGAGAAAGTTTATATTAACTTCATTAGAGACTGGACAGAACTTCCATAAAAAGAATTAGCAAGGAAATCATAGACTCTGGGTGGAACTTTGATCTGAAAAGGACGAGGAGAAATACATGCAAATGTGCTGTTGAACTAGTTTTGGTTTTAGTTCCAAGAATCACGATGAGTCAACAAAATAGAGTTGGATGTCTGCTCTATTTGGAGAATCATAAGAATACTAAAGAAATCCATATAAAAACCCATGTTTTTGGGTTAAAAGTCAGTCTCCTAGCTTATGTGAAGAAGCCACTGGTCCTGCTGCCAGTTTGTCAATTGAAATCTTACAGTCTCCTGGCTTGTATGAACAAGCCAAACAACAGGCTCTTGGTTGAAAAAAACTGATGCTGCCTGATACAACTATGTTCGAGTACACAACAATATTGAAGATGTCCAACATTTCCTGCTCAAGCTCAATGTAAGTAACTATTGCTATCTCTCTCTCTCTCAGAGTTAAATAATGTAGTTAAAATTTGAATGTACAGTTTAATATTAACCAATTAATGAAAGTTATGTCTGAGCAGTTTACAATCAATGTGTTAATTGATAACTTACCGATAGTATTAAGTAATTTAATGAATATTATAGAAAGTTTAATTGATGTACATTTACCTGCACAGATTGAAAAAGTTAAAAGTTTTAGCAGTAAAAGTTTCAAGAAACCTTTGGTACATTCAATGTAGCTGAGTATCTTAAGATACTGCATTAAAGTTTTGTATGTGTTTTGAATCTCGGTCTCTGAGTCAATTCTTTATTCCAACTTTAAACTTCCTCAGGTTACTGACTTGTATACTCCACTCATGACTGTAAACCTGGATTTTAAATAAATCTATTGAAAACTGGATTTAAGTCCAACTCCAAATGACTAGCCCACACGGTAGTCCACATCTTACAGTAGTCTCTTCTTTAATTCTGGTTTTACATTTCTCCTGAGCAACTCTTTGAGACTGAAGTGTTTATCATTCTTATACTTCACTTTATCTCTTTTTTTCCCCACACTTACAATTACTACTAATATTCATCCTTAAATGAGTAAACTCCACTACTTGTTCTAAATATTTACCTTCTATTCTAATGCATATTTTTGAAACTTCCTCTGAGGCCAAGAAATTACCACTGTCTTAATTTTGTTGACATATATTCTGACTCCATGTCTTTTCCTTTATCAACAAGCCTGTCCAGTAAAGGTTGCCTCTTCTTCAGATTCACTCATAAGTGCTATATCATCAATATACTTATTACAGATTTCTAGTAACCTTGATCCTTTCCATATCAATAATCAACTCTCTGCATAAATATTATGCCAGGGATACCACACATCTTTGTCAAATGCCTCTCCCAACAGTAAGCCAACTACTTAGTTCACCATCAATTCAAACTTCTGCTTCCTGTTTCCAGTATTCAGGATTCTATTACAGAATTTAAGATAGGAAAACAAATATGCTGCAGAAAACTTTTGGAAGGCTCCTTCTTTGTTAAAACATATTGCTGAAATACATGTAAATTTAGAATCTTTTATCATCATCATTTTGCAAGACTTTCAGATATTTATAGCTTTCTTATTTTCCAAACAGCATCATCTACCAATTACATGATTTCATCTATAAAATGATAACTAATCATCTTGCTACATTATTTGAGCTGGAAATGAAGTTCTAGGATGTCTATAAACTCTCAGTACTTTGAAGACAAACAAAATTCATATAAACTTTCCCAGAAAATTTTCAATCATATGTATTTCACATGAAATAATATTACCTTATTCCTTAATCATTCATGTAACTGTGAAGTGTATTCCAATTGAAAACTTGAAGTCCATACAAACAGCAGAACACTTTTCAGATAATCTGGAAGAGCTATGTTATATCATTAAAATTACTAGGTTGTGTACATATCAACTAACTTACTTTGAGTAGGGTTGAGGTAGACCTCATCCCACATTCTCATACATAAACATATTGCTAAGTTCAGTTTTCAACTTGTTTTTTTCTTAAGTTACTTCTAAAGTCAATAAGAGCTTCAGACAAGCTCTTCCTAATGAAAAGGAGAGTCATGGTCACTTCCCCTTAAATATCAGGTAAAAAATGGGATTTTAAGCTTCTTGTATTTTCTATCTACTATACAAAGATAAAAGCTGACTGTCTGTCACACTGATATCTCGGTCATTGCAATACAGATCGATAAGCAACTTGCATGAAATGATGGCACTTTCTGCCACAACAAGCAAAAGTCTATCTTTTTAAAATTCTTCCAGCCACATATATATATATAAAACAGATGATGCTCTACTTTTGGAGCTTTAAACTTTGGACAAAGAAATACGAAAACCCCTCTAGGCTTGTTTGACTACATTTAATCACAAAACCTGAAGTGAATAGAGAGTTCTATATGTGAAGTTTATAATTCATAGTTTTCAAAAATAGCTTCAAATTGTGTCATACACAATCAGATGTCACTGCTGTTGTAAAGAAACCATAATTATTTTTATGTTGGGCAGGTTTGAACTTGAAAGACAAATAAATAAATATGACAGGCTCTTTCTTATCTTCCTCTTTAGGGCTATCTGCAAATAGCTTTCCCTAGTTGTATATGTTGTGATATGCAGGCATATGTTTTTCTACCTGCTTTATTGCTATAGGAGTTTTAAATGTTCTTCAGTTATGTAGTTTCTATGTCATCATGGAAGCAACATGTAGTCCACAAATTTATTAAGATTACATTGCTCTAGTTACTTGTTTCTTTGTTCTCTTTTGTAGGTGATGTTTATTTCACCCACAAGGATATTGTAGTAACATACAACATCTGGGTTAAAAGGAATGACACTGTAATATCCTTTGTTGGCTGAGTAAATGTAACAAAGGTCACAAGGTGAAGCTGTCAACTGAACACAAAAAGTGAATTTACCTTTTCAATTGAAGTGTGCTTTCTTGGTTCATTTCTAGTAGTAGGTTATACAATGAAGATTTAATTTTAAGAGCATTGTGTTTATCTCAATGAAGTCTGTCTGGAAAGAAAAAAATAAAGCTGTGGGACTAAGAACAACCTAGTAGAGTTGACTGTGTTTTATTATGCACAAACATACATTGCATTTTCTCTTTATTCAAAAATAATAATACTTTCATTTTTTACCAACTTTATCGAGTCTTATTAGTATATACTCACTAGGAAAACTAAGTTATCTGATCAAAATCACACTCCTTATTTCTTAAAAAAACTGTAGTTACTTGCAGGTCCACCTATTTTATGCTTGTTCAGATATTGGCAGCTTTTGATTGAAATTTTCATAATATAAACGTCAATTCTGTTAATGAACGACTGTGTGAATTTAGTGCTACCCTCAAATAATGTTTCTTATTAACCATCAAGAAAGTGACCTTGCAATAGATTATCACTATGAAGCAACACCGAATACGACCATTTATTTGTTTCACAGACTTATATGATGAATTGCCTTAATTACATTTTAAATACATACAACACTCATAATTTATAAAGCTTAAATTAGGTTTTTTTATTGTTTTTCTCAAATGGTGCAAGCATAGGTATAGCTTTCAATGCTTGTTGCTGTGATAACTGAACTAAAAGTAAATCAAATATTAAAGCTAATCTACATATATCATCATTTTCTTAATCTTGAAAGAGTAAAGCCAACATTTTTTTTATGTCTAAGTTTCACTTTAACAAGCTTTTAATTATTAAATCTATGTTTCCTTTCTGTTGGAACAAGAACTGGAATAAATGTCTTGTAATATATTTAATTTCTTGAAACTAACAACTAATAAATATAAAAAAAGGAAAAAAGTTCTTTTAATTGTCCTCTACTTTTACTATTCTTAATTAATAGTAAATAACATGAAACTGTTGCAATTTATTTTATTTGAGATATCTTAGTGCAATTATTTATTTCATTTTAAAACACAAACAATGTAGTAAAATGTGAAACCATGAGCTTCAAGTTGAATTATTTCAGTAAGTCATTTTCAAAAAACAACAAATTCATGCTAGATTCTGAAATGCTTTATTAATATTCAAGGATTTTAGTCATGCAGCTAAAAAAAAAAGACTCACAACATAATAATTCAGAAAAATACCTTGAAATTATTACTTAATCATGATTTTTCAATTTTCAAGAAGAAGCCTGCGCAATCTCTACCTATGGAAATTCCAAGTTTTAATATATATGTCTTAACATTTGCCATTAATGTTAATACATGCTGACTGGATTACAGGTTTTCATATAAACTAGCTTATGGGTTCTTTAAAAAAAAAAAAGTCATATATGAAACAAGCATTTGGGATAGAAAATTACATATACCAACATCAAAGAAGGAAAAACATTTTTTGTACATGTGTGTAACAGACAGAAAAGTGGTAGCAGTACATTATTCTACTGAAAATTGTAATATAATAACTATTCATAAACTATTAATTAACAGAGTATAAAAACAAATAACTGGCTACAATTAATAACATGAGAAATTCATGTGAAACCAGATGTAACAACAATGAAACAACAGATGTAACAACAATGAAACAACAGATGTAACAACATGGTCATTTCTGAAAATGGGAAATGACATCACACTGGATAAAATGCCTGACAATAATGAGGTTTTGTAAGGTTGGAGTGACTTTACATGTTTCATATTTTTTACACACAAGCGTACAAAGCAAATCAGTGCATGTGGCTTATTGTGAGGAACTGATATGATTACACCTACATTACGCCAGCATAAATTAAGAGCATTAAATTATATTTTGGAAGACACACAAAATCAGTAACAAAAACTTGAAATTAGAAATAATTTTCAGAAGACCAGACAGAGTCTTATAGATTTGAAGCATTTTTATACGTGTATTTAAATTTATATCTAAAATAACAAAATATTTTCTAAAAACACATATCAACTGTTTCAAAAAAAAGTTATAAACCAATCTAAATCTCTTTGTTTTTAGATTTTTATTTAATGGCATTAGTTTTGGTGTATTGTCTTTATACTTTTTTAACAACAATAAAGATTTAACTATGTTTTTTCTTTTAGTAGTATGTCTGTTATTCTGTTTTGGGTGATTAAATTTCTGTTCTGTCTTAACTCTTCTAAAATAAACACTGCATAGGCAATGAGAAGTATACAATGTACAGGAAGACAAAATGGTTAATTACTCAACTAGAGATAAACTATAATTTGGTGAGTTATTAACAATTCATTTAACAATGGTGAATGGGTATGACAAAAACAAACCACATATAAAGTGACACTAGTGAAGAGTTATTTTATGAAAGTGAACAAATATTAATGTGTTCAAGAAAAGAAGACAACAATATAACATAGGGTGTTTTTAACCCTTTCACCCCAGGTATCCTTTACTATGCATGACAGAAAGTTTTAGTGCTTTACATTCAATATTTTATTAAACTAATATTTGTTTATGTTATACAAATTAATATGACATAAACACTTAGCTAATTATCCATATTTTAATAGCATAAGTTTTAAGTTCTTAATTCTATAAGGCACACAAAATATTTTCTCTGCGCATCTTGTCTTCTCTACTTTATCCACCACCCCTTGAAAAATTACATAATTAAACGTAAATTACTCTCTACAGAATTATCACTGCTCAAACAAACTCAGAGACTTATTAGGTTAGATAGGTAAAATGATGAAAAAATATAAAAAATGTCCACTAGGTAAGCTCATAAGTGGCTTGTACATTATGTTATCCAATACCCTAAAATTGAGCTATGCATTTCCTGAGTGATTTACAGTTTGTATTGTGAGATTATTAATTAGATATAATTAAAAGGTAAGTAGAACAATAAAATTAAGTAGAAATAGGTGTAGACTGTTAGGAGCCTTAACTGTAGTTTTCCATCACAATATGCCCTCATTCTGGAAAGAAAAAATTATAATTAATATTCATTGCATATTTTATTGTAATTTGAAGCATTTGTGGCATTTCACTGTATTTCAAATGCTTAAATTATTGAGAAAATATATATATCACGAAACGGTCCATGCGTGGCACGATGTACGCAATAAGAAGAGATGTGGTGTGCACTTAGTGAACGCATAAGAGAATTTAGATAAGAACGACTAACCAAGAAGGAAAAGTATGTCAAGTATGAACCAAAGATATGTTAGAGAAATAGATGTTTATAATATCTATAAACTGACACTATCGCAGCCACGAGAATGTTTATATAAGCCTCATTAGACAATGAGCATGAAATCTATATCTATACTGATGACACCATAGCAGAAAGAAAGCTAAAAAAAAAAAAAATCTTACATTAACTTGGACACAGTTTCTAAAAAATGGATTAGTCAGAACTTTAATGTAGAATCCATATCAAAAATTTGAGGAGAGATACAGGTAAGTAGGCTGCCAATTCACTGTCTTCAGCTATAACCAAACATCAATGTAGTTTTGTTTTTGGTTCTGAGAATCACGATGAGTTTGCAAAAACAACCAATTAAGTGTTAAAATTCTGTGCTAAGAGATCAAGAAAATACTGGGGTAAGAGACATCTCTAAGTATATTGTATAATCAAAATGGAAATGGGCCAGACATATCGCTCGATTAAAAGACAATAGATGGACGAAAAGAATCACATAATGGCAGCCCTGCAGAAGGAAAAGATCAAGAGGTAGACCACACACAAGATGGCATGAAAACATCACAGAGAAGGAGGATGTCACATGGCCAAAAAAAGCAGCAGATAGACTCGAACAACTTTGGTGGAGGGCTACACCTTACAGTGGGTGGACACAGCCTAGAATGAATGAATGACTTAACAGATTTCAATCAGTGTGTTTACTGATAACTTTCTGGTGGTATTAAGTAATTTAATAGATGTTATAGAAAGTTTAATCAAAGAACAATTACCAGCTGATGAATTTGATAGTTTTGATAATAATATGTTCCAAGATACTTTCAGTAATTTCGATGTAGCCGAGTATCTTGATATAGAGCATTAAAGTGTTGTTGTATTTGAATCTCAGTTGCAGTGTCAATTCTTTATTCTAACTGTAAACTTCTTCAAGTTAGTGATTTGTGTACTCCACTTGCGACTATATACCTGGATTTAATATAAATCTATTTTAACCGGTTGTAAAGTTGAGCTCCAGTGACTAACCTACACAGCTACTTGTTACACAGTCAAATTAACTGAGTCTATATAGGGTTAGGGCAGAGAGAATAACAGGTTAAATATAAAGTTTTATAGAAAAAAAGTATTTAATATTCATTTAAGAGGTTTTACAAATAATGCAAAGGAAATTTGAAAATTGCAAGTTTAATAAAAGTATTTTTAATCTTAACAGGAAAATCACCTTGCACTTGGATCTGTCAACATGATTATATGATCACGAGCAATTCTTTGGTTAAAATACTTCACTAAAAAATCTGAATCTATATGTACAAAAGATTTGTAACATTTACCAACAACTTGCCAAATTTACATTTACATGTACTACATTAAAAGTTATAGTATGGCTAGTTTCATGGTTACCTGGAAGTAACAAGGTCAGTCAAAGTGACCGAGCCCATATGAAAAGAGTTCATGTGATAGTGATAAAGCCAGCTTTGAAGTAGAATCATTACACAGTACTTCTAAGAAACACTGCCCTACTGGTTTATAAAATGTGGGCTTAGGATACAATATGTGATATTTAAACGTTTTCTCTTGTAAATCTGTGAATTACCGACAGGACTGCATTCAACAGTGGGACACCCAAAGGACACAGGCACAGGTATAACAGGCAAATAAATAGTGGTTGATCATAAACAGTAAGCCTCAGTTGTTGAGTGGGACTTTGTTGTCATAATTTCTTTAAAACAGATGTTAATGTAGCACATGGACATTAGCAATTAGTCAAAAATATGATTTAGATTTCTTCAGTCAGTTTTACTGTTGCACTTATTTTTAAAGTGATAAGCAGTCATACTATACATTTTCTAACCCCTTAGTTACTAAGTAGAATTTTCATAAATTCTGTGCATATGGAGTATATATAACTCCAAATATAGAAAATTGTTCAAAGAAACAAGCAATTTCTTCTTGGCCTAGTTATGCACAGAATGAAGTCACTACAGAAGATAATCAAATGTACTTTCTCATATGAAAAATAGACGTAACTTTACTTGCAATGTACCAAAACAGACATCAGTTTTTTTCAGGTTTTTTTTCTACCAGCAAGTCAAGGAATGTCTTAAGGGAATAGCCTTCTCTTGTGATAAATCAAGAGTGATCTTCAAGCACGTACTTAATGAGCAGCCTGGTCTTTGTTTTTTGTGTTTATAGGGCCAGTTAGAAATGAGAATACTACAGAACATAATATAAATTGAGACAGAGCAGAGATTACTTTAGGTATGGCTTGTTTCAGACTGAGAACTTAAGGCTTCTTCTTTCTCTCACTCTTAGGAATGGCATTTACACTTCTTGTGGACCATATCTGTTGTGAATAAAAACACTGACTGTGCTTAAACTTGTTTCTAGTCTCTTTATTGTAACTCAGATTCAGTCAAAGGCAGAGGAAATTCAAGCACAGCTTTGTGATATAGTATCTATTGAATTCTCATATTATTTTGCAGGTCCTGAAAGCTGCTACGAGAAAATTCAGAGCAATCTGAGAATACCTCAAAAGATATTCTTATTTTCTTAGAAAAAAAAAAGAGAAAAAAAAACAAAGGCAGTTGCAAGATAACCAATAAAATTTTCAAGTTTCATAAATCATTGAATCGGCTGTGTAACAATTGTAAAAAGAATGTGCAATACAGTAATTATAAAATAAACAATATTTTAATTGAACTTCTACTTACTGACACTAATTTTGAAAAAACAAAAGCTATCAGTATTTTTCCCTAAAAAGAATGCCAACAACTGAAATATTATAATAATAATAATAATGTGTTCATACACAAATTTGTCAAGTTTGTTTATACAGTTCCTTAAATTCTTGCCAAAAAGTGTTTGTAAAGGTACTTTAACCACACCATGTCTACCACTGACAACAGCATTTCATACTAGAATTTGTCAAGCTGTACAAGCAGTGTAATAGCAACCTGAAATCTTAAAGCTCATAACCGTATATTTCTATTTATACTTAATTTTATTGTTTTATTGATCTTTGTACCATGTCTAACTAATAATCCCACCACACAAGTTGTAAATCACTCAGCAAGCATGCAGCTCACATTGCCATATAAAATTTCATAATGCACAAGCTGCTTACAAGAGTACCTTTCAAGAAGTTATATTATTTTTTCATTACATTACCTAATCTAACTATATAAAACTTAACCCTATTGCCCCGGGTACCCTTTACTGTGCATGACACAAGGTTTTAGTGTCTTACATTCAAAATTTTATTAAACTACTTTTTGTTTATGTTATAACAATTAGAATAGCATACAGTATTAGCTAATAATCCATATTTTAATAGTATACAAGTTTTAAGTTTTTAATTCTACAAGGACATATATCAAATAGTCCTGAATTTCCACTAGTGTCAGCCACATGACACATTTTGTCTTAGCATGTCCTTATCCCTATTTTATCCATCATTCCTCAAAAATATATAAAATTAAACGTAAAATACTCTCTATAAAATTGTCATTGCTCAAACAAGCCAGAATTTTTATAGCCTTCAATTTTGTTTGGTTAAAGAGCTAAGAAATAGAAAATCAAATGACATATCGTATAACATTTTGTTCTGAACAGGTAATGATCAATTTCACTTGGAGTAGCAACATTATTCCCATGGGACAGTTAACGAGTATATTGGATGAATTTGTAACAGCTCTTGTCGCATAGTTAAAGAGCCAGGAACATTTTTAGAGTTAAGTGAATTTGTCTACTTTTTGCATGTTATAAGTTTATATATCTTGGTGCATTATTTAATTAGATAAAAATAAAGTGAATTACTATAATTACTATAAAAAATCAGGCTTAACTCTCCTTGATAATCAAGGACAAGAAAAAAAGAAGACTGGGTAAGTA
>NW_013665950.1:605248-610695 GCF_000517525.1 Limulus polyphemus | reverse complement strand
TATCAACCAGTGGATAAGCTTTTACAGACTTCTTGAAGTAGTCTATGGCAATGAGTATGTATCAATAACTTCTTTGAGTCTTCAATGATATTCAGGACCATGCTTTGGAAAGAAAGTCCCACAGTATTTTGGTTGGGCTTACTCTGCCTCTGCTGGTTCTTTCTCTGAGCATAACAAACGATATAGAATTAACATCAGTGCTGAACATCTCAACTTGAATGTGGCAACAAGTACAGGCCACAAGGTTCTCTGTAGCCTTTGTGTTATATAAAGTTCAGGGTATCTCTTAAAGCTTTGTAGCTACAGCATAGTTGGAGAAACTTGGCTCAGTGTATGAAAGGTCATGTGACTTGGTCAAATTGACTGATCCCATGTTGAGAGAGTTAATAAGTTTCTAATTTTTACATTTTAGTTACTTTTATAATATTAAATTAAGAATACATGTAAAAAACAAGAAATACATCACTGACCTGGGTCTTATTTTTGCTGTTGACTATTGATGAAATTTAAGCCTACTTTTTTTTAATACATTAATGGTACTACTACATCAAATAATTTTTTATTTAATCAAATAATAAATCTAAGAACACAGAATAATAACAAGCAAAAATAAAAAAATGTCCTATAATTATCATAATTTTTTTGCCTTTCACACTGTGTGATAAGAGCTTTTAAAAAGTCAGCTTAGTTCGTCGATGTAATGCCCATGAGAAAAAATTTCAAACTGAACAGTGAAATAGACAATACCATGTACAGAAAACAACATAATATACTATGTCACTTGATATATCAAAACTTTGGCTTCCTATTGGTTATAAATAATATACTATAAAACATCAAAGAAAACTATTGGCAATTTGTGAAAGAGAGAATGTGACAAGTAGGCATGGTAAGTGGGTTTGATTTTCTAGTTTATAGCTCCATAAACAAACAAGACTAAAGCTACAAAAATTGTGCTTTGCCAGAGTAATATCTGTATTACAATAAGTAATTTATATTAAATTCTGTACTCCTCAGAGGGATGGTAAAAAAATTAAAGAGGGAAGACCTAGAGAGCAAATGTCACAATTCTCATACTAGGGGAGATTGATGATTTTTTTTAAATATTTCCTTATAAAATCAAGAACTTCTAACTTATATAATATTAAAGTTTGATTTATTAACTATGTTTTATTCACAGATATTGTTAATAAAGTAGTTTAATTACATTATTCATATAACTCTGCAAAAGGTTATGAGATGTGCATTTTGGCCTACACTTTGTGAAAGGGTTAATACCATAGAAATAAATAATTTCAAATGATTTTATAAATGACTTAATACTTACTAAGTGCACAAAAAGATTATTAAGATGATGTGCCAGCCTTGTTGTAAATTTTGCTCGTAGTTTTTCACACAACTTCATCTGTTCCTTGAAAGCTGACATGTTACTTAAGCCTGCATAAAAATTAGAGACACAAGGTTTAAATATTACAAACTCTCAAAGATGTATCTCTGTATATCATAAACATTGCTCAAGACCACTATCTGTAATTTCTGATTTTCTTTGAAAAATAAAAGAATTGATTTTACTTACTGCAGAGCTTGTTTTTTAAATACATAGGCATTAATCATTACTTTTCCTCTGGGAATATTTTAGAAGTGCTTCCAGTTCACAATTTCTAAGTCCATGTACATTTTTAACGTGTGGTTCACTACTGCACTAGTGTTGTTTATGTTATGAAATGTTTTATGGTCTTACAAAGTATCTAGTTGGTTGACCTTTTATTTTGTAGATAAACATACCTTTTTAATGAAGTCCTCCAGAATACTCTCAATGGGGCCACCCTTCCCATCCAATTCAGACAATATTTTGTTTATATCAATAACAACGTTCTCCTCGAGCCAAGCTCAATTCCATTTGTTCTTGATGCATCCATTTTCTGCATCATGTATGCATCTTTCCTCTTGACAACCTTGATTGACAACTGGCTCACAGTCATTAATATTGTCATTCAATATATAAGAGCAATTCAAGAATTTAACAGTTAACCTTTGTACCAGTGGGCCAGTCTTACATGTTCAGAAGAGCAATTCAAGAATTTAACAGTTAACCTTTGTACCAGTGGGCCAGTCTTACATGTTCAGAAGAACAACAATGGCATCAGTTGGGGAAACACGTCTGCTGAAGGAAACAGCCAACTAGTTGGCAGAATGCACTCCCAGTTATTTTGTGTTCTGATTGGTTCATCCACAGAGATTGCTTTCCGAAAATGTAAGAAATCCTTATCAGTTAATCACCATTGTTAAATAAAGGTACACAGTGTATGTAAATGAAAATTCATGGAAAAAGCTCATGTCTCAAATACAGAATGAGATTTTTCATATCCCAGCTGTGGTAAGCAAAGTGTGGCACCTCATAACAGGTGAGTATCCAAACATAAAGAACAATCACAAAAGCCATTCACATGTCTTAGACAACGGTACACAATATAACCAAGACATATACACAAGCTGCTTACATGACATCCATTCAATCATTACATACCTTAAATAACTGATCCTTATGAAGACACACTAATTAAGTCTCCCCATATAGTGCTAATGAATTTAAGTGTGACTAGGCTGTTGAAACAGGAAGTGGGAAACTGTAATCCTCATATAATAAATTAATTATGTTAAGTAGGCAGAAAGGCACTATGTGCTTTGGACAAGGCAGTCTTACACAGTCCTTTAAAATGGATACTACAGAGTTATTGTCAAGATTCATGGTTGTAAGCTACAGTATGACCACATGTGGTGGCATGGACTATGATGAAATGTTGAAGCTCCAAAATAGTTTAGATAGAACATAATTAACCTGTGTATTTGTAACATTATTTCTTTACCTTAAATACTTTACAGCCAATTTTAGTTCTCAGATTACCTTTCAACTTCCATTTTTGAAACCAGATCTACAATTCTTCATCTTATTTTAATTAATTTCAGACCTGCAATAGTCATTTTTTAAAACCTAGCAAAATACTTTTGTGTTGTTAAAGTATACTATTTTTTACCCATTGCACCATTGAAGATAATATTTCTAACTTTTATATTTTACAAACTCTGCTCATTCCAAAGTTACTGTTGAAGAAAACTATATTCAGGATTTTGTACTATAATAAAACTGTGTTTCAACTTGAATTTAGTTTTATAGCGGAAATGTAATTTATCAAAAACCTTTAGATAACAATCAAATGTATCAATTTATTACATCATACTCATATTCCTTGGTTTCATATAAATAAAACTGGTCAGTAACTAATTTTTATACTTAATTAAATGGATAAAACAAAACTGTCATTTTTTATTCAATGCCTCCAAATCAAGTCTGTTTAACACGAAAAATTACATAAAAGGAAAAACATCAAAATAAAAGCAATTATCACAATAATGGGATGATTATAAACTTAGAAATTGCACACTAGCAGCTACTATGTATAACCTTTTTTAGTGTGAATTTATAACATATCACTTATTTATTACTGTATCAAAATATGTTCCACTTTGTGTGTACTGTGAGGGTTTCTTTTCTGTTTACCACACACGAAAGCTGCTTAATTTCATTACTCTGAAGCTTAAAGAAGTTAATTTACAAACTACTTCCATTCAACTTAATAACTATTTTAACATTTCTCAACAATGAAGGTTTTGATTCTGCTTTGCCATCTTCTAGATCAGCATTTCTCAAACTCGGAGGGCACATCTACTAACTAGAGAGTCATGGAATGTATCCTGTATGGGCTTGAGAAATTTATCAGAAAAATATATAAAAACTTCCACAATTTAAAGTAAATCTTACTGCTGGTAAATCCTGGCATGTCAAAACTGGTGCCTTTTCTTAGTTCACATATTACTGGATGAAGACTTACCTCACAAACTATTAAAGGAAGACCTCCTCTTCTATCTGATGTTGTAAGTCATTTATAAAGCCCTAGTTGGATATTGCTTTGCTACAGATACACCTTTCTCACTAATAGGTAAGTACTATCTCCCATATTTTTTAATATTTAGCACAGCTGTCCTTCTTTTAAAATGGCATATGTATGTGTTTGTGTGTGTATGGGAGGGGTATTAATTACCACAAACATTATTTAAGTTTTAAGTTCATAATTTTATAAAGAGATATTTTAAAAAATCCATAATATTCCCTTGTTGGAAAACTGTGACATTTGCTTTTTCTCTAACTTATTTATCAACTCTCCAAGAAGTATAGAGCTAAACATAAGTTATTTATTATAATATAGTTTTTACTCAGGAAAAGCATAATTTTTGTAACCTTCAATCTTATTTGGTTTTAAAGCCATAAACTAGAAAATCTGGCCCCTACCAATAGTTTTACTCTGGCATTTAATACTATATTGTTTATAACCAATAGAAAGCCAAATTTTTAATTTATCAAATGATGTATTATATTACATTTTTGCTGTACAGGCAATTGTATTATTTTACTTCCAGTTCAAACTTTATTCCCATGGAAAATACATCAACAAACTTAGTTGATATATAATGGCTGGAGACGGCTTAAATGGGTAATGAAGAAAAACTTTAATATAAGTTTAACATGACAGCAAATGTACAATGTTTCGACAAGGTTTTGTCATCATCAGTGTCATTATATTAAAGTTTTTCTTCATTACCCATTTAAGCCGTCTCCAGCCATTATTAGTCTCAAAGTGGGTTCCTCATCATCGAAAATAAAACTTAGTTGATATTTTAATGGTTCTTATTACATAGTTAGAAAGCCAGAAAAATTATGATAGCTAGTGGGCATTGTCTGCTTTTTACATGTTATTACTCAGTCTTCTTAGGTGCATTATTTAACTAATTAAAATATTTTTTATTGCAGTAGTACTATTAATATAAAAAGTAGGGTTAAGTTTCATCAAAAGTCAACAGTAAAGGATTCAAGTAAGTACTATATTTGTTTTTTGTGTGTGTGTATTCTTTATTTATTATTGTAAAAGTAACAAAAAATGTAAAAACTAGAAACTTACTAGGTTAGATTGGGTAAAATAAAGAAAAATAATAATTTTTAATGAAGTATGCTCACGAGTCACCTGTGATACAATAACATGAGCTGCACATTTGTTGAGTGATTTACAACTTATATCACAGGATTAATTATACACAGTTCAAGAAGCAATAAATATATATTTTATCGGTTTTCTCTACCCTAACTCTTAATTTGGTCGATTTGACTGATCTCGTAATCAACATTAAAAAAATACGAAATAAATCTAAATTACTCCTTTTTCCTTTGTAGAATGACTGCAAATTGTAACATGAAACTACAATTGCTTATCATAAATAGCTTAAAGCTCATAACAATATACATATGTTTATACTTAATTTTATTGCCTCTTGACCCATGTCTAACTAATAATCCCACCACACAAGGGCAAACACTAGCCCACATTACCGTAATA
>NW_013665950.1:580313-604647 GCF_000517525.1 Limulus polyphemus | reverse complement strand
AATAAATGACGTAACACACAAGCTACTTGCTAGCATACCTTATCTAACCTAATAAGTTTCTAATTTTTATATTTTAGTTACTTTTATAATAATAAATAAAGAATATACATGAAAAACAAGAAATATATCACTTACCTGTGACATTGTTTTTACTGTAGGTTCCTGATGAAATTTAAGCCTACTTATTTTATAATAACGTGACTTATACACTAAGTTTTTTTTTTTACCTAAATATCACACCTACAAACACAAAATACTAACACACACAAAGCAAACAATATCCCATAACTATCAAAATTATTCTGCCTTTTTAACTATTAAATAAGTCTAAAAATTAAGCTAAGCCTGTCAATCTGAAGACCGTGAGAGAAACTTTCAAACTAATGATGAAACAGACAATACTCTGTACAGAAAACAACATAGCATAATACATCACTTAGCAGATTAAAAGTTATCATTTTCTTAAACTGAAAATGTATTTCCAAACATACTTACCTCCGCTGACACTAATAGCTATTTCTCAACCTTCATCTTTGCCATATAACATTGTGTTTGCTCACTCCAATTTTTACATACCCCACTTGACTGCCCTCAATTTACAAAACTTTTTGCCGGCCCTCACACGCCCTCTATGTAGATACTGTATATAAGTATTGTATGCAGACAATAAAATCACTTTTTCTAGACTTGCCTCATTCCTGTCACTAACACCGGCTCTTAGTAGATAGGAAGGGAGGGAGAATGTCAGCGGAGGTAAGTATGTTTGGAAATACATTTTCAGTTTAAAAAAATTATAACTTCCAAAACATACATACCTCTGCTGACACTAATAGCTAGAATTCCACCTTGAGAAGTCGGAGGGGCCGGTGAAGACAGAGATCATACAGAAAGCGTCTGCAAAGAACAAATATGTACCACGAGAAGTGGTATTAAAGTGAGGAACACCACACTACATCCAGAACAGGTATGCTCTTCACCCAGAACTACACAAAATTGAAAAGGACGGAATATAATAGAAGTATGATGGTCCAGCCCTGACCAAACAGCTGAGGTTCCACAACTTGGGTTGGATTTAAGGAATCATGGTATCCATATCCCACGGGCGATGGTCAAGGCAGTTGGACTGCAGATATATATAACTTTGTGAAAGGATCCCTACCAGTAACCACAGAATGATGCATTTCGAACCACAGGATTTATGAAAGAAAGAAAGCAACACCAAAGTGGACAATCCTTCTGATTAGCCTGAAGAAGTCCAAAAGGCAACATCCCAGGTCTGGATTGATGGGATCATATGCCATACTCTACCAAAGTCCAGAACTCATCCAGACTGGATTTACACACAGTTGTCTTTACTCCCCCACCAAGTGGACAAGGAGAAATCTGCTTACCCATGGAATTATGGAGAGGATGTGGAATGCTGTCTCACAAAGGACCAAAGATAGGACTGTGTCGCGTTTGGATAGTGGACCCCCTGCATGAACAACATAAGACCTGACAGTGTTCATAAGAGGGTCCAAGCACCCCCCCCCCCTCACTGGATAGCTAAGAAGGCTCCCGTGTATATTGGTCCTGCTCCTACTGACATCTGGGAAAAAAACTTATAGGGACCAATGTATGAGGGTCCCTAGCTTTGCCCTCTTTTCCAAGCAACTGGAAACTGGGTGTGGTAAGGACGCCCGAGCTCCGAGCAGTAAGGATGGAACATAAGCATTGAGGAGTCCTAAGGAACAGGTCTCCGGAGACAGTGTAACAGGTGAACCATGTTCCCTAATTTTTAAAAGCAAACTGATCTCAACTGATTCAGCTCTAAGATCAGCAGGGACTGGCAAAATTCCCTTTAGCTTTACTCATGATAGTCCATGAGTAGCGGTCCATTAGAAATACTGTAATGTGATAACACTGTTCAGAATTACATTCAGATGGTCTTATGGAACATTTCATCTCAACAGAGCCCTTTGCAACTGAGAACCGATATAAAGGTTGCTAGTGCGGAATTCAAATACAAGCATACCTGACTGGGGAACACTCGCCACTCAGTGGGATCCAAAAGAATTCAATAGGGATCCTAGAAGAGAAACGAACAATAACTGGTAGTCAGATAACACTTTACTTACCTCCCTGTTAAAATCTAGTAGAGGTAGTCAACACAGCCACAGGGGGAAGACGAAATCCCATCGAAGAGGAAACTGCCAGATCATGAAGGTAATGAGATACGAACATGTCGGGAAAAGTCCACATACAGGCCCCCAAAATATCTTCAACTGGGCAGCCAAAGACATCGATAGGTGTCAAATCTGGTGAGATGTAACGTGGAGCATATTGCAATCATTAACAGATAAGCCCAAATAGGCAATATGAATCAACTTCCAAAGCCATCTGGTTAAAGTGACAGGTGACACTACAGGATCCCAATGAATAAAGTACGTTCCTAGGGTCTCGAAATGGTTCTATATCAGCCACATAATATCTGAGTGCCCTGACGGGACATAACAAACAATCTGGGTCTGATCTACTGCAAAAATGAGAAATGTCAGGTAAATGAATAGGAAAAAAAGATTTGTTTCCTTCTCTGGCAGCATAAGTTTTCGGAATAAATTATCATTCGGGATAGAGCAAAATATAGGTAGAATAACAGAGAGTCCACTGAAAGTGAATGGCAAATAAATCATAACGACAGCATCTGGAAGCTAACAGCAATAAAAAATAAACTTTTAGGGAAAGTTGATATAATGAACAGGAAGCCATGGGTTCGAAGGGATGATGTGATCAAGCAGGTTAAACAACCCTAAAATCCCAATTAGGCAGTTGAAAAAGTTGTTTGGGTCAAAGAATATGAAAGGAACTTAAGAGATGGGATAATACAGGGGAGTCAAAAACCTTCTAATATTTAAAATATCGAAAAGTAGTTGCTAAGGTAGATTTATATAAAGCAATGGTGGAAGAAGCAAGACCTTCTTAAATAATCCATGTAAAAAACGTGATATCATGGAGATAGTTGGACGAAGTGGATTGAAAGTTCTTCTCAGACATCATTGACAATAAGCAGTCCATTTCTGCTGTTCAATTGCCAAAGTACGTCACTGGAGTGATTTTGTCAAATAAATGGAAACTTTAGAAGCTAAACCCCTATTACGGGCAAAGGACCTCATAACTTCTATGCGTGAAGATTGAGTCATCGAACATCGGTATGTTGAATGTTGGACCGAGGTTGTCTCAATAAGGATGGGCAAAGTGATGGACATTGTTGAAGCAAGTGTAAAGGAGGATACCATGTCTGAGTTGGCCAAAAATGTGCAATCAAGAGAACCTGACATGGTGTGGAATAAATCATAGACAAGACTCTGGGTAAGAGATGAATAGGTGGAAAGGCATACAGATGTAGTTCCGTTTAGTCTTAACTGAAAGCATTTATTGCCAGGGCTTGTGGATGAGCAACAGGAGCCAAGAACAATAGTAGCCATGCATTCTAATGGGTTGCAAAAGCATCGATCATTGATGCTCTGAACTGAGAACAAATCCATTGAAAAACCTCCTGATGTAACATCCATTCTTTTGGAAGAATTTGATGGGATCGAGAAAGATGATATGCAATCAAATTCATGACTCCTCGTACATGGCATGCTAAAAGATGTATGTTGTGGGAATGAGCCCAATAGAGTAGATCCAAAATCCGGAAACAGAGATCCCGAGAATGAGTACCTCCCTGACGAGAAAGATAAGAGACTACTGTGAAGTTGTCTGAGTGAATCATGACTATTTTCCCAATCAAGATAGGAAGACCTTGAATCATTGCCTGATATACTGAAAGACTTTCCAGAATGTTGATATGCAGGGTAGATCTCAGAGTTCATCCAAACACCCTAGAATTCCTGTCCCTGAAGAAAAGTGCCCCCATCCGAGAAGAGATGGATATCTGAACCTTGATAGTCGTGTTGTTCTTGTCTAACCACCACCAGATATCTGCAATCTCGTTCTCGAACAAAGAGACTGTTTGATCCAAATGATCAACGTGCATGCTCCAATGGTTGGAAAGTGCCCACTGAAGAGACCTCATATGTGCCCAACCCAATGGTACAAGAGATTCAATAGAAGCCCAAATCCCATAAACAAACAGAACCATCCATGCAATGGGAAAAGGTGACAGAAACAAAGGCCTGACAATTCCTTCCATATGGTGAAGCAGGAGGAGAGATGGCTGGGCCCTGCCCAAATGGGTGTTGAAAAACACTCCTAGATGGATCAGGTATTGAGTTGGCAAAAGAATAGATTTTTTCAACCTGATAATGAAGTCAGTCCTTCTGATTTCAAAAAGGAGAATCTGAGTATGTTGTTCAGTAATGTGATGAGTTGGTGCCAAAAGAAGCTAATCATCCATCTAGTGATGTATGCACAGACCCAAAAAATTAAGATGCCGAGCAAAGGCCGTAATACTCAGCAGAAGACATATGGTGCTGAAGCAAGTCCAAATGGGAGAGCTCAGAATTGGAACACTTGATCCTCATGCACAAAACACAAAAAACGACGAGAAGAATTTGCTATGGGGATGTGAAGATATGTGTCTCCAACATCAAACTTGGTCATCCAAAGACCTGGTGTGAAGTGCCATCGAAGTTGAAGAAAAGATTCCATGGTGAAACAAGGAGGCTGAATAAAAAGATTTAGTCGATATAAATCAATGATAGGATGCCAATCTCCAGTTTTCTTGAGCACCAAAAATAGATGAAAATAGAATCCTGGATGAATGGGATCGCCCTTCTCAATGGCTCGTTTGAGAAACAACTCCTAAATAGCTCAGTCTCGAAGATCTATACATCTGAGGTCTGAAGGAGGAAAAAAATGAGTGGAAGGGAGGACAGAGGAGGGAGAGAAGTAAACTGAATCTCAAATCCCAACTCCAGCACTCTGAGAACCCAATGATCGATGGTGAAAGAGATGTAACAATCCACCAACAGAATTTGGTGAAATTAGGTAGTCACTGTTGCACCCAATAATAAGGACAAAAATGATTAAGGGAACCAATGGAACAAGGAATGGAAGGAGGTGACATTGAGACACAAAGGGATGAACCTACAGAAGTACCAGCTGAAGTACAATAGAGTCAAGCAGCCAAATACGATAAAGAAAACTGCAAATGTGCTGTATCTACTTTGGCTTCTTAAAATTCTGGAATTCTAGCAGATGAATAAGGCCGAAGAAAAAGCACAGAAGAAGGTAAGTGAATACCCCACAAAAATGCATCACAACTCCACAAGTCCCAACAACAGACCAACCATGACACCAAGGCAAGTCCCGAAGAGGACAAACATGTCATAGTAGTGACTAGTAAAGGGCCCAGTTCATCATAAAATTGTTAAGACCACCACTAGATAACAAAGGAGGAATAGACGAAGGCTGAGTAGCCTCTATGCTTGAAACTGTTACATGGGAATTCATATTAAATTTTTTTGTATTATATTTGTAGGAAAAAACAAAGAACAAATTCAACGAAATATATCTCTGGATAACAAAATAAAGAATTCACAATTATTAGAAAGCGAAAACTAAGAAAATGTAAATCACAAAACATTAGTCTGAATGCTCATGCTTTGTCAAGAAAAATTGGTTTTATTGTCTGCAATACAGTACCTGCATAGAGAGAGTGTGAGAGTCGGTATAAAGTTTTGCAAATTAGATATTGCCGAGGGCAATCGAATGGAATATATAAAGACTGGAGCAAGCGAACACAACATTAGATGGAAAAGATGAAGATCAAGAATAGCTATTAGTGTCAGCAGGGGTATGTATGTTTTGGAACTTGGCCTTTCTGTTGGTTATAAATGATATAACACATCAGAATGAATTAATGACTATTTCTGAAAAAGAGGATGTGACAAGTGGGCATGGCAAGTGAGTCTGATTTTCTAATTTATAACTCCATAAATAAATAAGATTGAAGTTATATGAATTATGATTTGCCTTAGTCATATCTGTATTATAATGAGTAATGTACGTTGAATTCTAGACTTTTCAGAGGGAAGACCTAGAGAAAAAATATCACAATTCTCATAGTATGGGAAATTGATGATTTTTAAAAAATATTTCCTTATAAAATTAAGAACTTAAAATTTTTACAGTATTAAAATTTCACTTATTAGCTATGTTTGATGCCAAGTTTATTTGTATACAATCATAATAAAGTAGTTTAATTAAATTTAGAATGTAACTCGAAAAGAAAAAAAGTCATAACATGTGCACTTTGACCTACCTGTAGTGAGAGGGTTAAAAGGATAAGTTTAGTGACAACAACTATCATGCACTGCCAGCTACCTTATCCAATAGGTTCAGAGTACTACACCAGAAGGAAGTATCCAAAGTAAATTACTAAAGCAGGATGCAAAGAAAACCTTCCTTAAGCTTTCTAAGATTTGGAAAGGTTTGCTCAATTACCTTACGTGGATGAACCAAATGAAATGATAAATTCATTCGCACATTGCAAATTTTTAAATGCCATAACAGACACGAATCTGAGAATTGGGCTGAATCAAAGTAGGTGTACAACTTTAAAGAAAGCTCTCCAGATGACAGCAAAACATGAAACCATCAGTGGCAGATAAACAATAAGGCACTATGATGATGTTACATGATCTTCAGATCAAGTAGTTCTGAAACGTCAATGCTCCCTGAAAATATTCTAAAATCACTAAAATGATCAGTTAGACTACTAGTTGCACAATATAGAGGAAATAAATCCCTAAACAATATGGATATATTGCTAGGGATTAGAGATGAAAGCCTGTATTGAATAAAAACTCCATCAAAGGATGTTAGAAATAGGAACGTGTTCTAAGTATGTGAAACACACACATTAAGGCCAAGACTGTGAGGAATCAACAATTGTTAATTACATTGAGGATGCAATACCCTAAGGAACAACAATGAGCCAATCAGATATAAAAAAAACAGGAATTAGCTTACAGAGTGAAGACATTCAGCTGAGAGTGCTCCATTTGCCTCTCGTGAGACAAGAGGTTCATTATTTTCACAAGTCCACAAGTTTATTGATTGGAAGCCTTGCAGCATGTTAATCAATATTGGTTTAAAATATACAACTGTTAAATCTGATTTGGTAATGAAAGATGGGACTTCAAAAACTCTCCTACGATATGCTTTATCTTGATCAAAATGGTTTTCAGCATTGGATCTGAAAAGTTGATATTGGTAAGTGCAAGATGGCAAGGAAAGTAAGGATAAGACAGCCAATACTGCATAAAATGGATTGTGGAAACTATTACCATTTGATTTATGTAATGCACTGCTACATTTTAACAAATAATGGAGTGCATTCTCTCTGAACTACCCTGGAACATCATACTAATATACTTGGATGAGATAATTAGACATGGAATTACCTTTGATGATGTTTATATTGCATTAAGGAAATTCTTGATCAGTTGAGGAAAGAGAATCTTAAGCTGAATTTCAAGAATTGTGTGAATTGTTTCATCAACAAGAAAGTTTTCCTGAGCTACACAGACAGCTAATTTGGCTAATACCATGGAACTTGTGCAAGGTAAGAGGATTTCTTGAACTATGATCTTTCTATTGTCTTTTTCTAAAATCATTCTCATACAGCACTGAAGTTGCTGGCTAACTTGTACAATCCTGAAGGCAAAACAGCAAGGTAGTTTCAGAATCTATTAGGACCATAACTTTAACATCATGCATCACTATGGATGGAAGCATTGGTGCATTATTCCAAAGATCCTGTGTTAATGAAGATTGAAAACACCATGAGAAAAAGAGAAGCATGAGATAGTAGAGTTATACAACCTAAAGTATAACAGTGTGTAGTCTAAAATGAGACAACCACAGGTGATGATGAAGAACTAATATGGTAAAATACTTAACTGAAAGATGCTCACAAAGATATGAGCTTGAAACCAATTATTTACTGGATCAAGAATAATACAGAAAAACCCTCTTGGCAAACAGTCTCTCCATATGGCCCAAAGATAAAGAGGCATTGGACACAGTGAGATTCATTATGTTTACAACAGGGCTTATTAGAAATTGGATGGTACCAGTTTATAGAAACAATAATTACAGCTGGTATTTCCACAGTCTCCACATTAAGGAGCACTCAGTTATCTCTACAAATTTCCCGAAGAACTGGACACTTAGGTGTTAAAAAGACACTGGTGAGAATCCAAGTTATACATTATGTAACCTCTGCTGTGAGCAAAAAAGTCCATGAAAGAAAAAGCATGGGCAGCTACAGCAGTATTGTATCAAAAAACACTACTTGTTCATGTTGCTGTCAACATGCTTGGCTCTTTGCCAAGATTTAACAGTGGGAATAAATACTTCTTTGTTGTGATAGCCTATTCCTCCAAACAGTCTGAAGTACATGCTGTTCTTAACAAGGAAGTAAGAACTATATCTCACCAATCAATTTGTTTTCAGATTTGTGGTACCTATGGAACTTCACCCAGATCAAGTATGGAACCTTGAATCTGCTTTGCTTGCAGAAATTTGTCAGAACCTTGGAATCAAGAATACCAGGACAACTGTCTTTCATTCATTTTCTCATGGCATGGTGGAGAGATACAACTGTACACTTTTATATCAATTAGCCATTTACTTGGAAGTACATCAGAAAATGTGAGATCAAGATATTCCACTGCTTCTTATGAGTTATCAATTAGCAGTACATTACAATACAGGCAACACTCCATCACCACTGATTTTTGGGAGAGAGAACTTTAGGTGCCACTGGACCTTATATACTCACACCAGAAGAATAGTCACTCAACAGTCCCACAAAGAATATGTTGAAATTTATAACCTCTAGAACAACAGGTTCAAAACTATATATTAGCACAAACCAACATTTCCTACTCTGTATTGTTATTTCAGAATATATATACCTGACTTTTACAAAATAATTTTAATAGGCATTCTAATTCATAGAGCTAAACTTACTAGCTCTTACTGTAATCTTCATGATAAAGTAATCAATGTCAAACAAACTTGATTAAAAAATGAGCTCCCCCCAGCATTCATCAAGAAAAATATCTTTGAATAACTTAATAAAGTTTACACTCCCAAGATTTCCCATTTCAATATTCCCAAATGTTCTATCAACTTGGTGTTACCCTTCATTGGTTCTCATGGCATCAAACTAGAAGGAAAAATCAAGAACATTTTAAAATTAACTTATTCCCAAGTTAGCTTAAGAGTGATTTTCAAACCAAACAAATAAATATGTATTTTTTTTCCTTTTCAAAGACAAAATACCTCCTTCAAAAAATGTCACTTGTGGTGTATCAATACACATGTTCATGCTCTTGGCATGGCTTCTTTGGTTCAACAATACAAACCCTAGCTACCAGAATCAAGGAACATGCTCAAAATAGCCTTTCAGACAACTCTGAAATTTACAAACATCTAAACCAAAACTGTAGTAAAAAGCCAAACATTGAACACTTTGAAATACTAGACTCAGCAAAAGATGAATGGATAAGAAAGAAAAAACATTACATCCCAAACTATGATCAACTTATCATGCTTGAAATGGGCAAAAGTTAGAAATTTTGAAACCCTTGTGAAATAATTAGATACCTGTATCAACTGGATCTAAATATGTGATCAATGGTAAGCAGTAATAAGTTTCCCATTAAAAAAAAGGAAACATGTTCTACACTTTACCTGTAACATTGTTTCTTTTACTTTAATGTGTATGATACTAAAAAATATTTTAAAGTGCAAATTTATTTAAAAAACCTTAATGGTCTCTACCCACTATTAAATATATTATTTAACAACAACAATGAGAAAAACTAGTAAATTGTTGTTATATAAAAGTTCCCATATTCTTAAGAACAGATACAATGTTTAAACAATTCTCGGAAGAAAAATATATAAATCTGCAAAAAATTAGATTTTTTTCAGGTATTCTGGTTACGGATATAGTTGTAACATGTGCCTTGTTTGAACACTTTTATGAAAGCTTATATATGAATGTATTAAACAGCATAAGCAGTCGCTAAAATAGTATAATTAATCCTTGAAAATGTGTGACATAATTCATTACACATTGTATTACGAGCCAACACTATGTACATAAAATACTTTAAAACTAAATTTTTTGTCATACAATGGAAAAACACTTTTGTTAAGAGATAATTTGAATTTTCAGTTTTGACTTGAAATAGAAAAATATATCCTCACTTGGATGAATCTGAGCATTCATTGCTTTTTGCAGGGCATTAGCTGCAGCTGCTGCTGCAGCAACACCTTCTGGAGTCTTGAGATCACCATCTAGCAGAACCATTTGATGTTGGTGAGATAGATCTAGCTGATTCTGTTCACAAAAAAAAATACTAAATAAAAAACCCCAGAAATACTAATTGGGGTCCAAATAGATCCTATCACCTTTCTTTATATATATTATTTATGCACCAAGGGATTTGTGGGTCCATGACATTGTTGATTACAAAGGAAAATATCAATAATAATGAAATTAATTCACTAATTATTTCTGGAGTCTTCTATGTATTTTAAACAGAAAATGAGTGATTTCACCCAATTTGTATGGTCAGTTCTTTATATTATAGTTGTAACCAGTAAAAACACAAAACTGCTTGATATGGTGTAACATGTGAACACTGCTGGCAGTGAACAGTATAAATACAGTCTGTAGTTTAAAGATTAGAAAAACATAAATAAAAACATTTTAAAGACAAAAATTTTAATGTAAAAGTTTTAAAAATTAATTAAGCATGTTGAAATTAATAACTTTTTTCTTTTATAAAGTCCTGAAGACAAACAATGTAACAAAACATTAAAGAGAAGGTTATGTGAAAGTTAAAGTGACACTCAAGATGCTCATCAAATTACTGCATATGTAACAAAATGAAAGGAACTTCAGGAGGGTGATATCATGGGATACATTATGTTTTATTCTACCACATACAACACAACTAGCTCTTTTGTGTGTAAACACTTTTTAAGGCAGTTTTAAATACACTTACAAGATGTCATTGCTGCAATCATACCTTATTGCCTTTTTGGAGAGGGATGAAGGCCTCCCCTGAATACTGAAAATCTCATAGAAGGTATCACTTAGTTTTGGTGGGAAAGTGAATCAGGTAAATCTCCCACTATATGAGGACATAGTAAAAAAGGACTTGGACAATTCCCTCACCTGAGTTACTACTCTTGACTGGCAACATAACATTTGATACCGAGAGTAAGTAAGGTAGCATTTGATGTTCAAAAACATTTGAACAAAGAGTGAAAAATGTATGAAATATAGTTGTCAACAAGTTGTGGTGCAGATTCAACCTCACAGAAATCTGACTAGTCCAAAGACTGAATTCAAAGCTTGAAGGCAAGAGCCCCATGAAAACTTTGCCACTGATGTAATATGTATGAGCTAAGCAGTTGCAACGGAAGGTACTCCTGAAAATGTCTCCAGGTGATTTTAATGAGATATTTATTGATAAGTTTAACAAGCAGCTGTCAAGTGAAACCATGTGGCATCATATGGGTCTCAGGTCCATATGTTGAATTTTGCACAAAGCTACTTCAGAGGTATCTGAGCTAGTCATCCCTAATTTAGAAGTGATAGAAAAAAGGGAAAGCAGCTAGTCAACATCACCCACCACCAACTCTTGGGCTGCTCTTTACCAATGAAAATTGGAATTGACAGTTACATTATAATGTCTCCACAATTGAAATGCTGAGCATGTTCAGTAAATGGATTCCAACCTGTGACCTGTAGATTGTAAGTCGAGTACCCTAACCACCAGATCATGCTGGACCCCATTGGTTTCAGGAATATCTCAACTCTCTGTCAGAGGCAGTTTCTGTGGTAACATGGTTTGAAGTGATCATGTCAAACCATATGCTGAAGTAAATGAAAAACAGTGACACTGTTCAAAAACAGCATCCAGTGTCTGTGCTGGTCTCCAAAACTTGAAAAGTTTTGATCACCACATCTATTAGCTCCACTACAGCAGATGCTGCAAGGTGTCAAAGTAGAGCCACAAATGACTCCAGATGGAACATAAGGGCTTCAAAAACAGAGTCCCTAACACAGCCCCTTCTTCAGTTGAGATTAATTTATCACAAATTATAGGAATGTCCATATTGGATGCAAATATAATCCATACCAACAATGCAACAGATACATTAGAGTCACTTGCAAAATATGCCTGCAACTGCAGCTAGTTCTAACTAGTGAAGCCTGAGTTGTATATGGCCACCAGCTTGGGTGGTCATAGCAGTCAGCTTGCACCCACTGTCATAGTAGATGGTTCAGAGAACCAGGAACTTACCATCATATGGTATGTTCTGATAATGACACATGGATACAAGGTTGAGTTTCCAGTAAATTATGGACACTCAATCTGCCAGAATCTTACTCCAATATTCCATATATCAAGTACATCAAGGAAAGCCACTACTTCACCCAATTATCACTCACCACCTTTTCCATGAATCATCTCAAAAGGTATCACTTAGATGAAAAGGCAGTATCAATATCCATAATCAGTGGAAGAGAGCATAAGTGATGCATACCAGCTCCACAAGATGCCATGCCCCAGGAGCATATTCCTCAAGTTACAGCACCACTTCAATTCTAAGATGTGCCACAAAAAGGCAAATAAGGAAGCTTTTATCACTGCAGTAGCTCCAACTATTCTGAACAATACCATTTCACCAGCAGTGGACTTCAAGAAATTCCCATTCCACTGTGCCAATGAAATCCATTCCTTCCAGACTCAGAAAGGCTGCAATTGACAAGTGACTATGCCATAAACAAGTCCTGATGATGGGATGGACAGAAAAATAGGCAAATGTTAGAAGAAATCCAGCATCTCCAGAGGGAGGTACTGTACTGACTAGAGGCACAGTGTGAACAGTATGTGTGAATCAACATAAATATTCAATGTATTTTATCTTTACTTCTATTATTGTAAGTTTCATTTGTACTCTAATTATTCAGTTTCAAGATATTACTTAATTTATTCTTACTTAGTTCATCATAATTGTGCTCCATTCTGATTTGAGTTTTCCCATACTAATTCTTTATTATTTTATATTATAATCATTTATTTTTTGCTTTACTAATATTTCCTTTTAATGTTGTAACGAAGTATTTTTTACTATAGATTTATCCATGAATATATATTATTTATATTAGTCCAAGTGCTAAATGATTTTCACATTAAGATTAAAAATGATTTTCTTTGTCTTCAAAATTGCAAATTGTATAATCTCCAAAACATACTAAATAAATTTCAAATGTATTTTCCAGTAAAACTTTATATTTTATCTGTTATTTTCTCTTCCTTAACTTTATACAAGGTTGGTCAATTTCACTGACCTCATAACTACCAAAACAAAAAATCAAACTAAAATCTAAATTACCTTTTTTTTATTTCTAGAATGATTCAAAGTGTAATATGAAACTATGTTTGTTTATCCTAAATAGCTTTACACTCATAACAATATACATCTATTTATATCTAAAGTTTATTGTTTTATTGCCCTTTGAACCTTGGCTAATTACTATTCCTGCCATTATAAATTGTAAATCATTTGGTGAACTTGCAGCTCATGTTACACTATCAAATTAGATAACGCACACGACCTGCTCACCAGCATAACTCGTAAAACAATTTTATTATATCATTATTATTTATTTCACCAAATCTAACCTTAACTAACCCAAAGAGATACCTATTTTTACGTTTTAATTACTTTTATAATAATAAATAAAGAATACACATGAAAAACAAGAAAAAGTACTTGCCTGAGTCTTCTTTTTTTTGCTGTTGACTGTCGATGACACTTAATACTTTTTTTTATACTAATGATGATACTGCACTAAGTTTCTTATTTAATTAAATAATGCACCAAAGAACACACAGAAATAATATGCAGATAATGTCCCATAACTATTACAGTTGTTTTGGCTTTCTAACTATACAACAAAAACTATTACAAATTAATCTAAGCTCGTCAATGTGTTTCCCGAGGAAATCAAGGTTGAACTGAAAGAAATATTGAGAATCCTATTTACAGAAAACAATGTATTATAATACTTCATTTGATAGATGAAAATCTTGGCTTTCTATTGGTTATAAGTAACTTAGTATTGAACACCAGCGAGAGAGCTGTTGACAATTTATGAAAGAAAGAATGTGACAGGTAGGCACAGCAAGAGGGATTTTGGTTGTCTATTTCATGGCTCTGTAACAAAATAAGATTGAAAACTATGAAATTATGCTTTGCCTTAGTGATCATAATATTATAACAAGTAATTTACATTTTATTTCGTACTTCTTGTAGGGGTGGTAAATAAATTAAAGAGGGGATTGTCTAGTAAGCAAATGTCACAATTATCACACTAGGGTAAATTCTATTTTTTTTTTAAATATTGCCTTACAAAATTAAGCACTTAAAACTTAAATAAACTATTAAAATATGGGTTTTCAGCAACATTTTTATGCTGTATTTATTGATATAACATGAAGAGTAAGTAGTTTAATTAAATTTTGAAAGTAACTAAAACTAACACGCACAAAAAAAATGTCTATGGAGAGAGGGTTAAACTCACTTTTTAATCTTGTTTTACACCATGATTCTTGATTTCTGAATTTGGTTTGCTTTATAATTTGATTTAAATTTTGTATCCAATTTTTAACTTGTATTCAGTAATACTATATATTTTGTGACTTTTATTTAATTTCAGCTTCATTTAAACTTAATTCTGTATCCAGTTTATTTAGCTTATTATTTTCTTTCATCCTGTATTTATCATTAAAAACATGGCTATCTCTGCATTTTCTATTTTTATTTTGCTTTTCTTCAGTTCATGTGATTTAGTTTTTTTCTGTCTTAACTTTGTACCATATTCTGTTCAGTTTAATTTATGACTTGATTCTATAATTTCAAATTTATTACTATTTTATTTTGTAACTTTAATTTTTGTAAATTATATTTAATATTACTCAGTTTTTGTATTTAAATGTGATGAAATGATGCTCCTTTGGTGTTTGATTTACACTATAGAGGCATGTATGATCAAGTATATCTAGATTATAGCTGCTTACTGATGGGTATGCTATCCAAATCAAGATGAAATAAGTTAAACGCTGGTACAACTTTCCATTTTAAAATTCAATACATAAACCACATCTCACTAACAGATCACAAAAAAAACCATTTAAACACAACAGCAATATCCTAATACTTTATAAGCTAGTTGTACAATACATAAAATCTTTGCCCTTGAGATTCAGTATTATTCTTTATTACTGGAAGCTGTGGTGCACATTTTTCATCTCGCGTGATATTGTTAATAGGATTGAAACTGTAAATAAATGATGTTATCTTAAGGCTGGTGTGGTTAGGGATTTTCATGACAACACTTGTGATAAGTAAGCATATGTTTTCAACCTGCTTTTAGTTATAAAGAATTTTTTTTATATTTCCATTTACTTAGTTTCTATGTAGTTTAAGAATAAACACGTGATCCAGAAAGTAACTATGGTTTCCTTGTTCAAAATGATTTGTTTGTTTTTCTATGGTAGATAATGTCTTTTCTCCCAGAAAAGATATTGCAGTAACATACAGCATCTATGTTGAAAATATTAATGAGTGTAATATCCTTTGCTAACTGAATTGCTCATATTTATGTTACAGCCAACCAATGCTATGAGAAACAATGGTCACAAGGTGATACTGTCAAGTGGATAAAGAAACTGAGTCTACCTGTAGAACTGAAGCATGTTTTCTTAGTTCAGTTCTACTAGATGTTCTTCAAGTAAATATCATATCTTAAGATCACTGTATTTTAGTTCTTCAGAGATCTACCATGATAGTGAGAAACCTATGGGGCTAAGAATGATCCAGTAAAAGAGACTGTCTTTTCATGTGTGCAAATATGTATGCTGCATTTTTTTTTTAATAATAAAGATTGTGTTCATTTTGTTGAACTTGTCCTGCAGTAAAGTTTTCAAATACAGCAGAACTACCTATTTGATAATTTTTTAGAGGAATCTTTCCACCTGAAAATACCAAAAGTAAAGAAAAAAATTTTGGTTCTGTGACAACAGGATTTATTGCAGTTTTAGGCTTGATAACATGTGTGCCAGCTCTTTCTTAACCTCTTAAGTTTACCAAGTCTAAAGGAATGCTTTTAGAATCAAAATAACTTATTCTGAGAGTAGAAATACTCATGACCAAGAGGGGTTTAGCAGATACACAGGTGGCTGTAGGAGAGATATGTCAAGTCAAAGAGAAGTCCTTTACTGGACACAGGACTTTTGCAAAGAAGCATGTATGACTGAGGATTGGACACCACAGGGGTTTCTACTAAAAGACTCTTAGATTGTCACCAGTCAGAGAACAATGGCCTTAGCCTGGGCCCAGACTACAAGCAACAAGTGGAGAAAGGTTGGACATGCCAATGGTGGATGATTTCTATCAGTCAGACTTCTTTCCTTGTCAGGTGAGACAACAGACACTCATAGGTGAAAACTCTGTACCATGAGGGGGGATACCTTTCAAGACTGAAAGATTTCTCATAACCTCAATAACAACTCATGATACCTAGGGTTGTGCAAGGTTGCACAATGAACCACCCCCAGTAGCTTGTCATTCTGTATCTCTGAACCAGGATCAATTTTCCATCTGGATGTCTGAATCCCTGTAAGCAGCATCTGTCCAGAAGGAGAGGAAGAAGCCTGCAGTGGCAATTTCAACAGCAGATGGTACTACCTAGGTATTTCCACTGTATTAAAATAGATCCAACTGAAGGGTTAACACCCACCCTGAAATTTTAGCACTGAAATGCAGCCAGACTGGTCTCCAGGGAGTGAGCAGAGCTATGCTGCAGCAAGGTTCACCCCCTGGTTGCAAGCCAACCAACAATGTCAGCACTTTGCTGAGCAGCAAAGAAGACAGAAGTATCAGAACCAACCATCATATCAGCAGGTCCAGGATGTTAAGCAAAAAGGTATGGACACCATGGCAAACACTCTGGAAAATTGACAGAGAACAAGTAGGGCTTAGCCATTGCCTTAGGACAGCACAGAAAACTGCTTGCACCAAAGGGTTTAGAAGTAAGCCCAGCTCTGTCAAGGCTGGAAGGAGCTTAGTATGTACTAATAAGGGTATAAGGATGGGAGACTAAGTTTCAGTTTCACACACAAGTGACAAGGACCTTAGAAGACCTTGCTACTTTATAAGCTCTCAGAGTGAGGCCACTACAGCAGGAAGTGAATACCAACTTTGTTCTGTTAACTGGCAATACACTAGGCATTAGAAGTCATCTATCTAATAAGAAATGAAGTAATAACACTGCTTTAAAATTGTGGAGAATCAACTACTAAGCTTTATACTGTAAAGATCACATGTACATTCAGCCTGTGTAACACACCCACCACTTTCACGAAGCAAATGAAGATTCCGCTGAAAGAGCTGCAGTAGTAAAGATACCTGGTCTACACTAGCATTTTGATGTTTGGTCACACATTAAAGTCTGTGGCTAAAAAACTGAATGTTATTCCAGTGGAAAAATAAAGCAGGCTTAAAACTGAAACCAGGAAAATGTTAGCTCATGCACATGAAAGTGGAGTTTCTTGATCACATTCTGGTAGATATGGTACCTGTACAGACCCTGTTAAGATAGCAATGGTAAGAGATTGGCTTCAAGCTGTGACCAAGAGAGAAATCTACACCTCAATCTTCACAGTTTGTGGATAGTTTCTCCAAGACAGGAGCACCATCTTTTGCTCTCACTAAAATTGAGACACACTTTTGATGGAGCATTTTGATCCCTAAAGCTAGTTTTAGTGAATGATTCAGTGCTGGACTATCCATGACAAGACCGCAAACTTGTATCGGATACTGAAGCCACTGTTAATGGAACAGGGATAGTTCTATCATAGTTGCAGGGCAAAGTGGAATATATATTTGCATAAGCAAGTTATTAGCTTTTGGCTCTCAAATGCAAGTACTGTACAATGGAGAATTGTTTGCACATGTAGTCTTTGTAAAATTATATCACCACTACTCATATAGTATGAGATTCACCACTAGGTGGACCATTCTTTGCTGAAATAGTTGGATGATAACAAGAATATGACTATCATAGTGCATTGCCTGAGTCAGCAACATGGAAGCATAAGTGGACTATCTCACCACACATTGAGATCATGTCTTTTTATGGAATATCTTGACCCTGGACAATGTGTGAAAGTTGAAACCATTTCCATCACATAATTGTCAAAGCATACAGTAAGAGATTCCACTAGTGGATGGATGGCACAATTAACAGGCAGCTCTGGGAACAGCAACTCATTGTCCCAGATCTGGTGGTAAGGTAAATTGCAGCCAGCACAAACAGACAAAGATAGCATGGTCATACACAACCTTTGGCAACTGTATGGTCAGTTACAAGTGCAAGAAGGAGTGCCATGCTGCCATTATAAACCACTGAACCAAGTTTCTCCAACTATGCTGTAGCTACAAAGCTTTAAGAGATACCCTGAACTTTATATAACACAAAGGCTACAGAGAACCTTGTGGCCTGTACTTGTTGCCACATTCAAGTTGAGATGTTCAGCACTGATGTTAATTCTATATCGTTTGTGATGCTCAGAGAAAGAACCAGCAGAGGCAGAGTAAGCCCAACCAAAATACTGTGAGACTTTCTTTCCAAAGCATGGTCCTGAATATCATTGAAGACTGAAAGAAGTTATTGATACATACTCATTGCCATAGACTACTTCAAGAAGTCTGTAAAAGCTTATCCACTGGTTGATACTTTGGCACAGTCCACAGTTTATGTTTTGTGAGAGCGCTGTTTAGCATGGTTTTGAGTATTTAAAGAATTCTACACAGATCAGGGAGATGATTTTAACAGTCACTTGTTCTCTGAGCTATATAAAGTGTTTAATGTGGCAAAGATGCACAATTTGCCTTATTATTCCCAGTCAAATGGTTTAACTCTCTCAATACGGGCTTGGTCAATTTGACCAATCACGTGAAAATTTTGTACTCGTTTAAATTCTTTATAAATTTAATACTTATAACTCTCAATATATTGGGTATATCTTCATGAAATTTGGCAGTCTTTCAGTTAATATTACAAGTCTTTCACATAAAAAAGTCATATTTCTCAGTGAAGTATTGTTAATAAAATAAAGATTTGTCAATGAATATATTGAGTATTTGTTTTGAGTAGTCCATGTGCATAGTGCAGAACCTATATAAACTTAATCAAGTTGAAATATTAATGAATGAATGAAATTATCAGTAGTACATGAAATTCACAGATGATGGCTTAGATATCATGACAAATATATACACTGGTGTACCCAGCAATTTATTTGGTTATGATAGAAATATTTTTAATAAGTAAACAGTTTTACTGAATATTTTCTAAAAGTTGTTTGATTATAAAATACAGTTCTGGTACATGAAAACATAAGCTTTAAGTATAATAAGGGGAGGAAAAAGATACCATGCATGTAGTAAAATCTTGTAATTCATGCCAAAACTGTTAAATATTTTATAAATGGAAGACGAATCCTTAGTAAAAACAATGAAAACACTAGCAAAGGTTAGCTCTGTCTAGCCCAAGGGAGTTTACATATGTAGAACACTATAACAGCCTTGATCCCATTGTTTCCTATTGGAACTGAGCTCTGTATGTAACAACAAGACAACAGGCTAGGAATGAGGCTGAGTTGGAGAGTATGGAGTGTGTATTCTTGTTTTCTGGCAGAGAACACAGAGAGCAGCATGATCACAAGGCAGATGGTCAAACTGAAACCCAGAGGATTTCAGGACACATGTTATATGTATGAAGTTGAGTGTGAGTACATGTCAAGTCTGAAGACATGTCACTTGACCATTACCTGATGTCTGATTACTAACTGTAGTTTAGTCAATCTTGCATTCCAATCCAGACTTTGTGCATTTTTCTTATAGGCTAATTTTAATTGTTGTTTTGAGGACAAGATCAGAACAAGGAAGAGATGAAAAGTATGATATACAAGCATATCATATGTTTTCTATCTGCTTTTAGTTATACAGTAAATTTTCAATTTTTTCATTTTAGTTTCTATGCAGTTTTACCATAAATTCATGATCTGAAAAGTCAGTGAGGTTGCCTTATACTACTTGATTTATTTATTTGTTCTCTATACTAGATAATGTCTGTTCTGTCCAAAGGGATATTGCAGCAACAAATAGCATCCACACTAAAAGTATTAATGACTGTAATATCATCTGCTGGCTAAAGTTTTTGTGTGTTAGAGCAGACCAATGCCATGAGAGAACAAGAGTCACATAGTTATGTTGTCTACTGGTCAAAGAAACAAGTTTACCTGTACAATTTAAGTGTTTTCTTAGTTCAGTTCTACTAAAAGTTCTTTATGTAAAGATCATACTTTAAGAACATTGTGTTTTAGTTCTGTGAAGATCTATATTGAAAGAGAGAAAGCTGTGAACCTAAGCATGATCCACCAGTAGTGACTGTCTTTTTCTTGAGCACAAGTAAGTATGTTGCATTTTCTTATATAATAGTAATAATTGTGTTCATATTGTCAAACTTAACCATCCTCATTATTTCTCACACCCATTGTAATTTGTCCTCTATTGCTGTCTTAGGACACTGCAGTAATTTCAACGTTTCTTTTGATGGAGTTAAATAAATAACACACGTATTCATAACATCTTCCTATATATTAAAGGAATTAAAAGAGAAAGATACAACTTTTCCATATGCACATGGCAAAATTCTGGTTTAGAAAAATAATAATAAGTCTTGACATAAAATTTTTTAATTGTTTTACAGTTAGCAGAGGAATCTTTCTAATTTTTGTTAATACAATATCCTCAATCACTGCTTCAATGTATATATATATGGGCAGAGGAAAGGAGGTTATACTCCACTGATTTCGCTGAATAATACAAAAAGAGCAATATGATCCTATCCCATTGTTGCAGTATTTATGTTTTGCCATTGAGGGATGGTTTGGTGTAATCAATTATAAGGGTGGATAAGAGTTAAGATCTAAAAATATTTTTGTACTAAATTTGACTTCGCATTATGAAGTTAATACCATGCCCATAACCAGTTACCCATGGATGAAGAAAAGTGGGTCAGCTTCAAACATTGCAAGTTCAAGCATCAAGACCACATCCCTTGTTTGTTTGTTTGTTCTTCAATTGTTTCAATGTGTGATTTTTTACTTATGATACAGAAGCTAACTGCTGTTTTGGTTACTGTGTCTAGAGTTATCCTTCTCAAAATTTCTTGTATAGCTTCTCTGTAACTGGTAAAACTCTTTTTTTTAAGTTTCTCTCTTTGTCAATTTAAATTTGATTATAATTCATTACATTTATCACTTGATAGTAGCATTTATTCTCACCTATTTGTAGTCAATGCTGATATAAAGTTCATGTTTAATAACACACAAGATTAATAATTATGCTGTTACTATGGTATACATCAACAAACAGTGATAAAATATAGCTCTCTCACTGCACTTAAAGAAGTTATGTGCTTTTCCAGTGTACTGATGCACAGAAAAGGATCTAGAGAGAATCGTAGAGCTCTTGCCTCTCAGCTAGATCAAGTAAATAATTGTTGTTAAATCCCTCTGATATTTTACCTTGAAAAAATCTCTTTGTGGCTAGGAAAGTAAGGGTTGCAAAAGCTTTATTAGCCCCATTATTATTGCAATCAACAAAATTGTCCCAAGTTCAAATAATCATCTGATAGCTCGGAAAGCAAGGAATGCTACTTTCTATCAATTATTGATTTTTCACCCAAATGAATGTCCTAACTTTCCAAGATCAAGTAGTAGGGAAGTCTAATCCAGTCATATCAATTGAGAAGTTGTTGTTGGTTCTGTTGATCATCACCATCGGAGCCAAATCTTGTCTTTAGAATTGACACTTCCTCACCTGACTCATCTTGAACAGCCAGATAAGTGCTCTTAACTCTTTACTCATCTTTTTGTTAGAATGGGATAAAATTATTCAGGAATATCGACCAATGGGCAACCCTTGGCCCATTTTGTGAAGTAGTCAATGATTACAAGTATATATATATATATATATATACAGATACCAGTGATCTGTCTCTCAAAATGATCCAGTGATATCCAGGGCTATTCTCTGTAAAGAAGAACCAACAATTTTTTGCAGTATTTAAGCTTGTTTAAGCAGGCTTTTTCTCTGTGAATCACACATCATACAATGTTCACTCTAGTGGTGAACATCTTGACTAATGTGGCCAGAAGAATCATACCTCAAACATTAACAAAATTGCATGTTACATCTCGGTGCCCTCAAATCTGTGTTGTGAAAAGTCTGTAGAATCATACCTCAAAGCTTTAGGTACTACTAGTTGTAGCACAGGCTGAGAACTACTACTCAGTGATTGATAACAACTGAACAACACACTTTCCTGCACTAGTAACTGCTTGTATAAGTGGCATAGGATCTGTGTAGCCAGGCTACACTCATGCTGAGCCAGTTAAACTATATCCTGTTGCATGGCAAGGAGCATCCAGACTACATCTGGTCTTTCAGTTTCTCTTCATGAAGCTCCCAAAGCAATCATCTTAGCATCTATCCACTAGTAGAATCTCCTAATGTATGGTTTGTTGTCACTATGGCAGAAATAGTCCCATTTCCCACATGGTGCCCAGGACATTCAATTAATATACAGGGTCTATCTCTTTGGTGAGAAAATCTATTTGTGTTTGTGATAATTTATAACTGAATCATACTCATATTCCTGCAATGTTGTTACCCAGTATGCTATCATCCATTGTTTATTTTTTTAAGTTCATCAACCACTTCAACAACATGGTTGATCAACTTGAACAACAGTAAACTTTCTACCAAACAAGTGATGCCAAAAGTGTTTTATGAAGAACTCAATTGCAAGCAGTTCTTTCTTCATTGTACTGTATCTGTGTTCAGAAGCAATGAGTGCAAGATAAGTGTATGCAATTGCATGTTTTACTCCATCCACCAAATGCAATAACACTATTTCATTTCTACTATCACTGGCATTTTCACAATTTCATGGTGGATATGCTGGGCACAGGGGCTTTTACTAAAGCACACTTCAGGGATTGGAAGGCTTGCTCACTCCATCTGAAACGAGTCTTTGCCTTAGGAAGAACCAATAATGATGAGACAATCTAAGAGAAGTTCACTACAAACCATTGGTAATAGGATGTGAAAGTAATGAAATTTTGGATTTCTCACTTTGTCATAGCTAAAACAATGATTTTCTGAAAAAAAAAGCTTGATATTTATTTAAAAGATTTTAGGGATTATACAAATAATATTTGAAAATTTTCTGATGAAAGAAAAGTATTTTTAACCTTAGCATGAAAATCACTTTGTACTCAGAGCAGTCAACACTTTTGACTCCATATAATTCAGAAATTTTTTAGTAAAAAAACATAATTAAAGATTCTGATTTTTTGTCCACAAAAGACTTGTAATGTTTACTGATAGCTTGCCAAATTTTGTGAAAATACACTAAGTACTATCAGAATTATAGTATGTATACCTTCATGATCACAAAGTTGTATGAAATACATAAACCTGTTATGAGAGTGTTAGTGTTGACACAACACAGAACCCAAGGCACTATTCTTGCTGTATGCACTACCCACATGAATATAGTCTCTCCTTGGAATATCTTAATCACAACAGAAACATGGATTACCTAAAAGCATGACACTGTAGATGTTTTAATGTGTCAGACCATGTACACTTCTCTATGGCATTAATTCTTTTTCCTTCTGTATATATCCACAAATTCAACTAAGATACAATGTCCAATCACTTACTACAATTAAACAGTTGATTAAGTTAATGGACACTATACAAGATCAGCAATCATTGTTTATTTATACATTTACATGTCATGGTGTGACATGGAATGTGTGAGAACTATTAAATGTTTCTGCATATGTACAATAAAAACTACTGGAATTTGGACACACATCCAACAATTAAAATCACATATCAACAGTTTGTAACAATGGTATAAACCAGTGTTTCTCAAAGCCGGTCCAATGGACCGGTACCGGTCCCCGGAGTACAAATTGCCGGTCTGCAATGTCTCTAGGTTTACCTGAATCTAGTCAGCCCCCGACAAAAAATTTGACTGAACTTAGACTATAGTGCTTAGTCGTAGGTCACTGAAAAGTGTAAAGGCCTCGAATTTGTCGAATTTCATTGTATCATCTCATTGCATTATCTCATTCCAAATAATGTACTCACAATAAATTTT
>NW_013665950.1:575885-580190 GCF_000517525.1 Limulus polyphemus | reverse complement strand
TCGAATTAGCTACACTCGAAAATATGACTGCTCATACATTCAGTTTGGATTTTGTGCCATGGATGAAAATGGAGTGAAAAAACCACAGTGTGTGATTTGTGGTGAAATCTTGAGCAATGACGCCATGAAACCCTCGAAATTGAAGAGGCATCAAAATGCCAAACATGGCGAATTGGTTTCAAAACTGCAAGAATTATTTGAAAGGAAGTATGATAATTTGAAATCATCCCAGAAACAACTGCTCAATTTGACACGCGTAACTGCCTGTGCGCTGTGCGCTTTATATAAGCCTGCTCTTCGTATTGCCAAGGCAAGAAAGCCGTTTACAGTTGGGGAGACACTCGTGATAGGCTGTATTAAAGACGTATGTCAAAAAATGCTGGGTGAGGCAGTGGCACAGTATGTATCCCAAGTTCCAATGTCAAACGACACTATTGCACGTCGCATCCACAATTTGGCAGAAGATATGGAAGATCAGCTCATAACACAAGTTAAATCGTCAAAGTATTATTCGTTACAGCTCGATGAAAGTACTGATATTGCAAATAAGGCGATTCTTATGGTGTTTGTGCGTTATGAATACAAAGGAGATTTGAAGGAGGAGTACTTTTTCTGATTCGTTACCAACTAGCACAACTAGTACAGAATTGTTCAAGAGTTTGAGCGACTACATAGTTCAAAAATTTGATTTGAATTTCCAAAATTGTGTCGGCATCTGTACAGATGGAGCTGTGGCGATGATAGGACGTCATTCCCGCGTGATAGCCCAGATTAAAGCAATGGCCCCGGATTGTAAATCAACACACTGTATAATTCACAGAGGAAAATCTAGCCATTAAGAAAATGTCACCCAAATTAAACTCAATTCTGAGTGAGGTTGTGATAATTGTGAATCATGTGAAGGCCAACACACTAAATTCAAGGTTATTTGCAGCATTATGTGAAGATGCGGGTGCTGAGCACACACAACTCATACTGCATGCTGATATATGCTGGTTGTCCAGAGGCAAAGTTCTCTCTCGAGTGTTTGAACTACGACATGAGCTCGCCAACTTCCTCCAGTTCAAGAAACCACATTGGTCAGAACTATTCCGAAATTCTGAATGAGTTGCAAAGCTGGTGTACATGGCGGATATTTTTGACATCTTGAATACCTTCAACGTCTCCATGCAGGGAAAAATGGCTTCGTGCTTCACGATAGCAGACAAGATTGATGGAATGAAACGCAAGCTGGATGTGTGGAAATCTCGCGTGTCGAAAGATTGCTTTAATATGTTTTACAAACTGTCAGCAACAATAACTGAAACAGAATCGGGACTTGAGATGTCTGTATTGAGAGCCAAGATCAGTGAGATTTTGACGGCTCTACTGGAGCGCTTTGAGATGTACTTTCCGTCAGAGGAAGACCCTCAAAAACGTAATGGATGGACTAGAAACCCTTTTTTAACATCGGAACACCGATTGTCGGTTGAATTGGAGAATCAATTGCTGGAGCTTGCTGCCAACGGTAGCATGAAAATCCTTTTCGAATCTGCAGAATCCTTGGCTTGCTTTTGGATCAAAGCTAGAGCGGAGAATCCTGAACTGGCTGGAATCGCTACCAAAATACTTCTCCAATTTCCATCAACATATCTGTGTGAGACTGCTTTCTCAACAATGAGTGTCATAAAGACTACGTACAGAAACCATTTGGACATTCGAGCCCCATTGCGTGTTGCACTGTCTTCCATCGAGCCAAGACTTGATAAATTGACAAACAAAAAATAAACTTTCTTTTCACACGGACAACAATCTAATGATTCTTATATTGACGTAAATTCTACATTTATTAAAGCAATCCTTTCATAATGATGTATGTACGTATATATTTTTTAAAAAATCATATGATAGAATAATTATGCATTTCTTATCAAAAAAGTGAACGATATATTTGGTTTTCATCACCGGTCCAAGGGGTGATCAAAAGATACGTAACCGGTCCACCGTTTCAGAAAGTTTGAGAAACACTGCTATAAACTATAGTCTTTTCAGGAATGTGAATAGATTTCTGCATATGTACAATAAAACTACTGGAATTTGGACACACATCCAACAATTAAAATCACATATCAACAGTTTGTAACAATGGTATAAACGATAGTCTTTTCAGGAATGTGAATAGAGTTCACAATGAACAAAACTTTTGATTCTTTAAAGTCTTCCAATAACCCATCAAGAGCAATATCTGGACTAACAATTTTCATTTATTCCAGCACTTGTACACTTGTGATGTATATGAATTTAATGTTAGTTTGTAAAGCTACTTTAAGCTTTATGCAAAGAAGTTAAAGCTTAAAGTATCTCATCACAATAATGTTAAGATAAATTGATACCTTTGTTTTTCATGATGTCTTTTTTAACTGGTGTACTATAAGGAAATATCTACAGTATGATGGAACTAGACTATCTCTGTGATCTTTAACGATTTTCATCAGAAATTTTGTTCTAAATATACTTACCACCATATTCTCCAATTCATCCAAAAGTTTTTTATGATTTTTATTCTGTATCTGAATCAATGTGTCTTTTTCTTCCATTCTAAGAACACTATCACGAACATTCTGAAAGAAAGAAAAAAGAGTATAACAGTTAAAGAGCTGATGCTGTTGTATTTTAGAATTTTTGTGCATATAAGCATTTCTAATTTTGAACTGATAAACTAGAGGGAAGACAGCTTGTCACAGCACCCACTGCCAATACTCGAAACACACTTCTCTAATCAAAGAGTGGCATTTGACCATCACTGTCACAGCTCACCCAAAATGCAATGTGCTTTTGTGGCAATGGAATTCAAACCATGAATCCTCAGACTGACTTTCAAGGCTAGTAGGCCATGCCCCAGCCCACAGTTGGAGAAAACTCAAAATACTCCTAAGCATTATAGGACTATAAAATACTTAGATCTAATATATATAGAGGTGGAGTACATTATATCAAAATGATTTTGAATCCACACCGCATCTTAGAGGGCACTCTACAGAAGAGAGAAGACATTGGAAAGATCAGCTGTTATACTGTTATAGATTTTTGAATATTATTTAATATTAATATTATCATTTGTAATAGTTTGGGTTGAATAACAAAAGATTAACTAGATTTAGTAAGATTGGTAAATAGAAATAGTAGGGTTAAAATTTTAAATAAGAGCTTAGTGACATAATCTCTACTACTACATTAGATTAGGTTTAGGATGTGTAATTGTACTTTCAGGCTTAGCTGTAATTCATCTTACTGATAAATTTTAGAACAGGTTAAGTACATTGTTTTATTAAACAAATATGATCTAAATACTAGTTAAATGTCTCTTCATGTTTTAAGGATTATATTGTTTACTTGAGTATTTTAGATCCATTAGTTTAAATTCAGTTTATAGGTAGATTATAAATCAGACTAAATATGTTGTATTATTACTATTAATATTACATAAACATCAAATAAAGTAAACATTACTTAGTTGTCACTGCTATAAAACTAAAGATACCCTTAATTAATTTAGTTTGAACATAAAGTAGTGATAAACTAATATATTTGATTCTAAAACATTAGGTTAACAATAACAGTGTTGGCAATAGGCTACTGGTATTTACATTTAGTATTGATTATATATTTCCAGGCTACAAATACAATGGTTAAGACTAGTGTTGGACTTAAGCATTCATAGTTTTGTTAGGTGTGAAATGATGTCACATACAGAGCACACCACTCCTCCCTGCACTGTTTCTATAATACATCTACAGTACAAGGACAACAGATTCCCAGCACATATTTAAAGTAGTTGACCTCACAGAAATCCATAGGTGTTGCATCTGGCAACTTTAAATTTAGATATAACATACTTAACCTTCTGTACTTATGATGTCGATGTTCATCTATATAACCCATATAAAGAATCAGAACACTAAAATGATATAATGAGTGCAAATTCGTTGTGCATCATTACTAAGTAATTAATGCCAAGAATAAAAATACATTTAAATTGTGTATAAAATTACAAAAATTACTTGTTTTTACAATAATGCACATACACAACAATCAACAACATTAAGTGCAACCTGTAGTTACTACACTGTTACCCCTGTTGTTATTAGTAAATGAATTTAAACAGACAGAATTCTAATGCATTTTAACCTTTTAAATGAATTTAGTAAAATTGTGAATTTCTATTCTAATTAATCCTAAAAACTTCCTATAATTAATAATGGCTGGAGACGGCTTAAATGGGTAATGAAGAAAAACTTTAATATAAGCTTAACATGACAGCAAATG
>NW_013665950.1:573735-575223 GCF_000517525.1 Limulus polyphemus | reverse complement strand
AAGAAAGAGACTTTGGTCATGGCCCCTAAAGATGGTGAAAGTATTGCCAACATATCTATGATAATAAACAGGTTTAAACTGTTGTAGAAAATTTTCCAACCATTGTTTTCCTGAAAACATAAAAATAAGTTTGCTAGAGATGGTACAAATGTTGAGCCCATCAGAGGTGTCACTAGGTTCTGGCACATGAAGCCTGCCCCAATTCTATTTCACAGTGCCCAAAATCCCCAGTTGGTGTCTTGAAAAATCAGAATAGGAAACCATAATCAATAATCATACTGAAATAGTGAAAACTGCCATGCCTATGGGCCTGATCCCTGAATCTTTTAGGCACCTAGCGACACTTCTAGAGCCCATAGTGGCACTATTAACCTGATTATAGAACTTTCCATTCAAGAGAAAATGAGATTCATTAGTAGTAAAGTTCAGAAGTTTCAAAAAGACAGATTTTGGGATGAACATTTCATTGGAGTTGTCATTATAAACCAACTCAGCACTTTATTGTTTCTTCTCACAGTATACCAGTATCTTTATATAATGATTGGATATAAAAACTGGCACAGTGCACATTCCTATTAAATTTCAATTGTTCGAATTTCATGAGAAACTCAAAACTGTTTTTCAATGTGTATCCATTTGTGGTATATATTTTCATAAAATCAACTAAAAAAACCAGCCAAAGCATGGCTGTAAATTCCAATGTTCAATACTATTGATCATGAAGGACATCCATCTTTATGAATTTTTGGTAAATCCTAAAATATACTGGGATGACTTCATTATGGTCTAATATTCAAGTACTATTTTTCATTAATACTGTTTTCTTTAATTTCAATAAAAACTTTTGCAACTTAGCTTCCCTTTCATCAGTAAAATCTTGATGAAATTTCACAAATATGATACCATCACTGTTTCTTCTGTTTTACGTATATAATCATCTTCATCTAAAATTACAACACCATTACCTTTCTCTGGTTTAGAAATAATAATACTACTATCATTTTTACTTAAATTCTTTAGTTTTAAGATCTTCTACACTTAGATTCATTATAATAACTGTTAAAACCAGTCAAATCTATACCACTTCTAATGTTACTAAAACATTTACCAGACATACTCCAAATGGTATACGGTTCGAAATGAGTACAATAATTTTCAAACTTAAGCTTATTAAGAATACTAATTTTATTTTGCAAACTAAAACTTTTTTTCACTACATTATACAAAACATACTTAGAAAAATTAAATATTACATTATCAGGTTTTTCTAAAAAAGAATTATGACTTAACTGTCATCTTAAACTGTTTAGCTTAACCAATTCTTTTTTTTTCTAACCTGTATCAAAATCTTATTATTCTGTGTTTCAATGAACTGTTTGAAATGTATAAAATCTAAGTACCTTACTTTACTTTACAATATTTTAAATAGCTGTATAACTTGTCTTGTGAAGGATTTAGCCAACTTACTGTATTTTTCGGTGTATAAGA
>NW_013665950.1:565685-573518 GCF_000517525.1 Limulus polyphemus | reverse complement strand
TATATATATATATATATATATATATATATATATATGATATACACAAGCCATGTGTAAATATATTAAAATAGGCATGCACAGTTTAGTTCTATTGAATGAGTTATTTATAACAATAGTAGTTTTTTTTCTTTTAAAAACATAACTATTTATAATGCTCCCTAAATAATAAAAAAATAAATTATAGTAATGGATGAGAGTGAAAAAGCTTGTAAATTCACGATGATCCCTGTTTAATGTGGAGCAGAATAAGGCCGTTTCAGGCCTAACATTAACAAATGAAAAATCGTTTTCGAGTGCTTGCCTTGTATTCAAATGTGCAATGCACTTGACCAATCAGAGCGCTTAATGCAATTAGCATCAGTAATCGCCTAATCGGTAATTCAATTTTCAGTCTGGAACGTGCTTACTACCGAAAGCCAAGGTACCGTATCTTAGGCCTCGGGAGAAAAATAGTTGTTTCTTCATTTTTCATTCTATTTTTTCACCCCTTACGATGTCTAAAGAAAAGAGACTGTCATACACAGCTAATTTTAAAATAAGTGTGATTAATTATGCAAAAGATCATGGAAACAGAACTGCCAAAAAATATTTTGGTCCTCCACCAACAGAAAAAAATTATTCGTTGCTGGCGCGAACAAGAAGAAGAATTGAAAATGATTAAAAGTGATAAACGCAATTTCTGAGGAAAAAAAAACAAAATGGCAAGATCTCGAAAATAAACTGTACAAATGAGTTGTGGATCAGAGAAGGCAAGAACTATCCGTTTCTACAAATATGATAATTTTTAAAGCAAAGAGGATTGCATGTGATAATAGTTTAGAAGATTTTACTGGTCATACACCATGGTGTTATCAGTTCATGAAATGCAAAGGCCTAGTTATGAGAACTAAAACGAAAATTGCTCAAAGAATGCCTGATGAGTTTGAGATGAAAATTTGTGCTTTTCACAAGTTTATTATACAGTTAAGAAAAAAAATCCATTTGAATTGTCTCAAATAGCAAACATGGATGAAACACCTTTAACATTTGATGTTTCAAGCAATAGAACAACTGATATAAAAGGTACTAAAACTATTACTGATAAGACTACTGGACACGAAAAAACACATTATACAGTGGTGCTAGCATGTTGTGCAGATGGAACAAAATTACCACCAATGTTAATTTTTAAAAGAAAAACAATTCCCAAAGAAAATTTACCCAACATACATTTACACATACATGAAAAAGCATGGATGAATGAAGACAGAACACTACTTTGGTTTGAAAAAATTTTGTTGAAACGTCCAGGAGGCTTATTAAAAAAGCCTTCTCTCCTCATCTGGGATTCCTTTAGAGCTCATAAAATGGAAAAAAATAAAGTGAAAAATCTAATGAGCTAAAAACACAGCTGGCTGTTATACCCAGTGGTTTAACAAGTGAAGTGCAACCTCTCAATGTTTCTATTAACAAACCATTTAAGACTTTAATGAGAGAGAAATAGAACAACTGTACGCAGCAGGAGGATTTTCCTATGATCCCTACAGGACAAAGGAAGAGACCGATGCTTGCTCAGGTCTGCGTGGGGGTGAAGAATTCATGGGAAAAAAGTAAGAAGTGATATAGTGATTAAGTCATTTAAGAAATGTGGTATCAGTAAAGCAATGGATGGGACCGAGGATGACATTCTCTTTGACCATAATATTGGATCCAATGATTTCTTTCCAAGCAACAGTGAAAGCAATGAAGATTTTGTAGGTTTTGAACCAAACTAAATAACAGTAAACTTTTTTTTGATTTACAGTATTTTCTTATTTTGATGTTTTGAGCTCTTTTGTGTTTAGAACAATATATATTAATTTTTAAAGTATCAAATTGAATTTTTGTTCAATAAAAATCTTTCAAATGAACTGTAGCTTTTTTTTCTCCAAAACTTTGTCTTCAAAATAAGGGTGCGCCATATATTCCGAAAAATATGGTATATTTTCTTTTGTTTCAAAATTCAGTAATTCAACCTGAGTTTTATAATACTGCCTTGATTGGAAAAAACTAAGGGACTGAGACTTTAAAATTAAAAATATCACACAGTAGCAAATTCTTGCTCACATGCTGTTGAGATTTTGCACACACCACTAGCTTTAAACTCTTCCACCTAAATCGTGTTTTGACATGAACAGTGCTAGTACTTGGTTTATTCACCATGCAACGACAGACCCCCCCCCCATCAATAAAAGGGTGACACATCCTCCATGTACAGTAGATCCCCAAAAATAAAAATCAACTTTATTCTTATACAAAGCAAGAATAATGCACACCGGTAGTGAGAAGGAAGGGAAGGTGTGCAGAAATGTAATTTTCTATCGGAAATGCATTTTTAGGTAAGGAAAATGTTAACTTCCAAAACAATCCATTTATCTCTTTGCACAAAGTAGCTAGAATTCCACACTGATGTGGTGAAGGGGTTGATGCAAATGAAAAAAACTTAAATAAGCTCCCTTAAAAAAAGGTGCCAGAAAAGGAAAGCCCATGGAACATGACATTCAATGACAAGGACTTACTAAAGAGGCAATACTAAAGAGAGACTGCATCCCTCTCATGCAGGGTGTACTATTCAACCAAATGGAGGTATGAAAGAAATAAAGCAAAAATGAGCCAATATGTCACAGGGATGGGCAAAAGAAAACATGACCAACCAAGCTTTTGTACACAACAGGTCGGATGGACATAAGGTGCAATGTGACTATGCAATAATCAGACTGTACAGTTTAGTACGTGTTCTTTGTAAAATTTACTTAGCACATATACAAGAACGGGAACTAAAGTATCTTCTTGCCTACCAAGGAGAACACTTGGTCTCATCAGACTGAACCACCACAAAGGTCTTTTAATGGAGATAATGCAATGGGTTGCCACAAAACCTGTTTTGAAAAGCCAGCATGCAAAACCCATGGAAGTGGGCAGGCATTCTCCCAGTACTGGCTTTTTCCACGATAGGCCATGGAAGGTACAATCTGGAATGGACATCTATACCACTGTAGTGGTCTTGTGGGCATACAGGAACCAAGATGGATGGGTTTAACACTTTCCATTACTCCTGATCTGATGCAGATTTAGGGAATTAAGTGTTCCCTGTGAAGCAGCATCAGCCACTGAGTAGGTTACGAGGTACAAATGAACCTATTATCAAAAGTGGGTAAATAAATGAAGTACTTACCCCATTAAAATTGGTGAATAGTCAGAAGAAGTGGCAACTAGAAGGAGAAGTATAAATGGAAATGAAACCACTAGAAGATGAAGAAGGTGTGTTGGGAGTTGTCCACCTCCCTGGCTATATGATATCACCCAGTGGTCATTGAAAGAGTGAGTCTAGGAATGAAGCTGATGAGAAGTGACGTGATAGTGCCAGCAAGTGTCAACCACTAGGGAAGTACAAACAATTCAGTGAATTACTGAACCCAGTTGGTAAAATTAATGGACTAAAGATCTCCATATGAAAGGGGGTCAAACATAAGAAAAGGGGATTGCAGGCAACCTAAAAGACAGTTTATATGTTGAGCAATTGCCCAAAAGAGGCACAATGGATGAACAGGATCAGAACAATCATTGTGGGCAGAAAATAATGGAAAACAAACAAGAGAAAAGGAACTGTCTCCCTCCCATGCTGCCCATATGTAGGAAGGAAAGAGGGGTTAAGGAATAAGATTTGTAGAACAGAGTACAACAGGCACATAAGGCATAAACATTTAAATGGAAATGACCTCAAGCCAGAGGGAGAAAGAAAGAGGCTTTCAAGGAAAGGTGAGAGAAGGAACAAGTGGCCATGAGTTCAAATAGGGTCTGGGTGAGAGTGTAAAGAACCACACAAAGGTCCCAATCAAGCAAATGAGCCGTGAAAGGAGAAAGGACCAGAACAAAGGAAGAAGACAGAGGAAGAAGAATAGAACTATGGCAAAAAAAGCAAAAGGTGGCTGAGAAGACTGTACAATATCCTACCAAAATATAGAACAACAATCTCTGGTCAAATAGTCAGGTAAAGAAATCTGAATGACAGGCAAGAGAATGACAGCCTAAAGGCAGAGAGTGCCTAATGAAGCAGTTGTGATAAAATCACCATTTGTGACAGGGAACAGGGAGAGTGAAATTATGAATTGAATAGTACAAAAGAAGGGCAATGCATTAAAAGAAACTATCCATCGAGTAAGGGATGGACAATCCCATGTGTGAAGATGAAGGGATAATACTCCTGGATGAAAAAGTAATGTAGAAGTTGGAGCAAAAGCAACCTCATTAGTAAAAGAAGAGGTGCTTAAGATGCCAGTCAATGGAGAAGAAACCAAAATAGATCTACCAAATAAAATGCTACCAACAAGACTTGATAAGGAGTGTCACAGGAGACACATACAGAAAATAAGAGACCAATATAAGCTAAGGGTGCCCACAGCCCAAGCAGCCAGATGTACGTAGGAAATGTCATGATGAGTGGGCTACTGGAATGTGAAGAAAGGCATCTGAGACACGGACCATCTTCATCCAAAGGCTGGGAGGAACAACCTATTAAGAGGAAGAAACCCTTTCATTTGAAACTGGGGAATCATCAAAAGTGGTTTAGAGAAGAAGTATGATAAGGGGATGTCAGTCTACAGTATTCATGGGGACAATAAAAAGATGGGAATAATGACACAGATAGGAGCAAATGGATCTCTATATGGCATTCAAAACCAAGATCTCCAAAACTGTGACCTCAAGACAGTGGAGGAAGAATAATGAGGAAAGGAGAAGATTATGAAGAGAAGTGAAGAAAGAGACAATGGACAAGAACTTGAATGACCCTATGGTTAGCCACGAAGTGAGTCCACAGTTAGCACAGAGGTACCCCATAGAAACGGAGCCAACTGGGTATAAAGAAAGGTAGTCACCGGCAGGGCAGTCATAGGCTAATCATTAGGGAGGGGTAACAATAAGAAGTGGTAGAGGAGTGGGAAGAGGAAACATGAAAAAGCATGAGTGAGGGTACATGGGCCAAGGAATATGAGATGATGCAAGGAAACAGGCTGGACAGAATTGTACAGAAGTGGGAGAAAATTGATGGCAAGCAGTTTCTACCTGAAACTTTAAGATGAGAGGAACACCTCAAAGGTCTCATGGCAAATGAGTGGAATGAGATGCAAGCCACATAAGGAGGATTGAAGGAGGACATAAAAAAGGGTGTCACTTCTGAATAGATCTCAATTATATAGAAACCATGTGGGGAAAAAGAAAGAGCCAATGATAAGACCTTGGCCTAAGAAGTGAAAAGGATTGACTGGGAGTACCTCAGAGACACTACCTGGATCCTTATGGTTGAGCTTATGAATGGGAAATGCACAAGTGACAGAGGAACTGGGAAGAAAGGCAAAATCCATTAACATTTTGATATGTATGTTTCAAAATTCTTTCGCTGAATGCAGTTGAAACAATAAATAAATTTTTGTCAACCCCTGACAGGTGCCATGCCCACCTTCTATAGTTAATGTTAAGTTTTAGAAGTTGCATGTACTTTCAACATGTACATATTCACAGTCATTAGAAAGAGTTCATTTTACACTATAATCCAACAGCAACAGTTATTTTGAAATTGTCATGAAGTTGTCATCCTTGGGTAAATGTAACTGCTTCTACTATTGTTAGATGCTTTGTTCATGATAGCACTTCAGTTGTTTCTTACCTAAACATGTTATAGTTAGAGAGACAGTTAAATTGCATTTAGGTTTTACTTTTATATTAAAGATAGTCATGCATTATTCATGTTTTGAAATTCATATTTGAAAGGTTTCACAATTTTTTATAAAATAACCAAAGTTCTGACTCGATGCACAAGACTTACATTACTAAATGTGTATAAAAGATCTTGCCAGGGGCTAAGGTATCTCTGCCGTTAATACCATTCTATCACCCAAGGGTTCCCATTGATGTATGTTGACATAAACAATCAAGGTAGAGAACAGGAAAAAGAAAATAAAACAATAAAAACAAACTATAAGTGAAAACGGAAAGACATGAAAATATGCATATGACTCAAAGAAAATACTTTAAGATTATTCAACAAAGAGTTAAAAGGTACTTACGTATTTCTATTTCTTAATTTTAAGCATTTCATTGCACTGTACATTGATAATAATAGCCAGAGTTAGTGATATGGTAGTGAAAATGGAAAATAAAATATAAACATTTACCTTAAAAAAGCTTTTCATATTCCTTTAGGAGGTTTGAGAGATTACCAAATGAAATGTGAAAAACTAAGATAATAAACATTATTTTTATACTCAAAATGAAAATCACCTTGCAGGTGAAATATTCATATCTGAATTTAAAAACTACATTAAATAAGGAATTTTTATTAGAAATAGTGAAAAAAAAAATTCAATATTTTACTTTTCTCAAACTACATACTTTTATGAAAGTTCTTGTTCAGTTTTAAATAATTTTATCCATTGATTTTATTACTGGAATGAAATTTAATGAGAGTTACATAACATGCTTCAAATTAAAGCACATTGTTATTATAGGGTTAAGATTTAACATTACAGGCAAAAGTTAAGACCTACAGTAGCACTTGCAATGTAAATCAGCTAGCTTTAATGGTGAATTCTGCTTTGAGTTATTAGTGTTAATGGATGATGGAACCTTTCGACTGGCATACAAAATGTAATATTAGTTAGAAGAATACTTATTTTAAAGGTTGAAACTAACTAACTGATTCTTCTGTTGACATGAATCAAAATAGATCTACTGGAGCCATTGTGTTAGCCACAGCATGCACTGCATGCCTTTATAGAATACTAAGTATAACAATCACCTGTGTTCAGTGATGTGAGAATGTACCAAAAAAGGCCCTTTTTCAAGAAAGTATTCAATATCACTGAAAATAATTTATAAAACAAATACATTACACCCAATTCTGAAGATAGAAAACCTACAAATTTCAGATATGCACAGCAGATGCATGTGAAATAGATGAAATGAGCCTATGAAAATATATTTAAGCCAGGCATAAATCAGTTGAAAACTTGCTTGCATATCAGATGTAACTTCTACAGAAACCATCCAACTACATATATATCAAAAGCATATATTCTGCTGATATGCAAAAAGATGTAAATATGCATAAACTTCAGTCACTTTACAGTAGGATGAAGAAATAGTCAATTTGTATGCAATTTAAATACCTAAATTATATGTTGACATGCTGTACAGTGACTGCACATATGCACCTACAGGCTGATTATATGCATGTTCAGGTATATCAGTAACATCCTAGTAATTAATATTTGTTTTTGATCGAAGCAACCTGCTCACACAGATAAGACATAAAACTATACATAAAGTAATGAGAATAGTCAACTAAATATCCTGAAACTATGCTACTTATAATCATTAGAATGTATTATTTCATTAGTTTGTTACCCTCACTGTTAACAATGTTTTTGGCCATAAAGCCAGGAATCAGCCAGCCTAGGAAGTTTAGATAAATCATAAAACCATTAATGTTCCTATGTAATTTTTCAAAGTAAAATCAAGGAATTTCAAGCATTTGTCATAACCACACAGATTATAATTGGCAGGACCAAAAAATAATATTGTTACGACAGCGGAAGTCACGTGACGCTGGGAGCATGCGTGCTGGAGTATCTAGAAGGATCATGACTTATCACAGAACCTCGTGAACGTACGAGTGTTTGCCAGGCACCCTCTTTTTTTTAGTATACAAGCCCGGCTAATAAAGCCAGAGATATAGATAGATATGCAGAAAGATTGAAGATGGAGATAATTGAGTCAAGCGAACAGTAGGCACCATAAGTAAAGTGTGTGAATCAC
>NW_013665950.1:549020-565335 GCF_000517525.1 Limulus polyphemus | reverse complement strand
TGTATTACAAAGTTGTATTGAGAAAGAATAAACTAGTTTTAATTAAGAAAGGACTTGTATCGCTGAAGTTCCTTTATACTGGAAATTAACAAACGAGCAGATACGCAACAATATTTTGCTAAAACACATAAGACAGTCAAAACTACAACTTTTACAGTCGAAAACTGCAAATTTTACAGTCAAAACTGCAACTGTAGTTACCACAGCCGTATCACAATAACTAAAACTATAATGGCAGTGACAAAAAAAAACATTCACTCATAAACTAATGTCAGGTTTTTTATGATATCGTAACACTTTTACACAAAAAAGTCATCACAAAACTGCTACCACAGTCATTTAGGGCAATATTGAATTACTACTTTATTCCTGCATATCTATTTTTAATTAATGATATAGTTAACAAATAAAACTAAAATTCTTTAACAGAGACAGTTCTTACACTAAAGACATCTAATTGTAAATTATTTTTTGTTAGCACCCTCTATAACTTACAAAAATATCTTACAACCATCTAAAAGTAGACACAATTTATTATTCCTCCAGTAATTTATCTACACTCTCAGCCAGTACAGTTCTGCATTCCATTTTATATTTGAACATTTTAAATTCACTGACAAATTTTAGTTGTTAACAAATCTTTTAAAATGCTGTCTGTCACAAAGCCCAGTTCTTCCCTATGAAATCACCATAATTTTCCTTTTTCATTGAATTCACTTTTATAAGCTTTTATAAGCTGTGGCTTCTTTAGGAACATCAGAATTAACAAATTTTCATATCAGTCCTCTGATATCATATTTCATATTATCACAAAGGAAAAGCAGCATAGGATTTTCTATTTTTATAAGCAGTAAGGAATGGAGAAATATAATTAGTGACAGGAAGAAAAAATTATTTTAACAGTAATAAACAGGCTCTCATTGCACATTGCCTGTTTCAAAGGATCTACATTTTTGGATCAGCTTACTTCTTTTTGGTTACCTGTTTAACATACTTAATGACAATATGCCAAATTTCAAGTGCATTCTCTGCTACCAAACACTTTACAGTCACTAATGATGAAAAATTTCAAAAGAAGAGCTTTTTGCTACCTGTGACTATGATATAATCTTACCTCTTAGCTGTGGTATTTTTGAACAGCCAATACATACTAGATAGCAGTTTGGTGATTTCCAAATTATACACAAAAAAACATACCCCTAAAAACTCCATTAACAAATACACAGTCTGTAACTTCCCATGTTTAACAACATTGTATTAGTCTGTTTTTAATTGATTTTGAAACAGATCAACAAATTTTCCAAATGACCATCCATAGACACCTGAAAAAGGTTGCATAGATTGATTTTCGAATAAAGTACTAAACTGTAACCACAACTTCACCCAAGAATTCTGGTAAGCAAAAAATTCACACATGAATACACTTGACTGACAAGGCACTGAGCCAATACAAAAACATGAACAGTGCACTTAATAGAGTTAGGATTTATACAATATATGTTTAGTGGCTGGGGCTTGAAAATTTAGAAGCAACAAGTTAACTTTCTAAAAAAAATCTAATTAAAAAAATCCATGACCCTATAATAAAATGCCAATTTTCCAGTGTATTTCAGGACTGGATTTTGTTAAGGCAGTTTTCTAGGACTTTCCAGGTTTTCAAGCACCTGTACAAAACCTGACTCAAATACTAAGCTAACTAAAACTCTTAAGTTCTAAATCCATATACTGGGTTAACTAAAGCTCTTTAGTCATAAATCCCTATACTTAGCTAACTAAAACTCTTTATTGATGACATTTTTATAGAATGCAAATTGTACAAGGTTATAAAACATCCAATTAAATCAGGCCAATCATTTGTTTTTAATTTCTCCTTGTAGATATTGCTTTATTGAATTACTCCATATTCTTGAATTAGTCTAGCAGAATATTTGTACAGGAAATTGTCAAATTATACAGTAACAAAGAGGAAACCCAGTTCTGATTTATTTCACTTAAATTTCAGGCAGGATTATAAATTATTTTATTGACAATATTGAACTATTTAGTAAAAGTGATTAAAGAAAATTTGTCATATTTTTTCACTACTGTTTACTGTTTCAATATTTGAAAACCATTGGCTCTGGAAGTAATACTTGTTTCAATTCAATGGTAAATATTTAAATTGGTAAATATCTGTTATAAATTAATGAATATATACAAAAGTAAAACAGAAAACAATATAAAATATATATAACCTATATCAAACACGGAAGATAACTTCACCAATAGAAAGATACCACAACATCTGCAAGATACTGTTCAGTATGTTATTTTAAGTGTAACAGAGTTATCACTTAACAATATGTACAGTTAATTAGAAAAAACAAATGTTCACTTTATTGGCTATACCTTTAGAAGATTATCATAAACATCAAGTCTTTCTTCAACTCTAGTGGTTTCATCAATTGCTGCCTGTAACATCTGCATGATACCTTGAACTCGCTGGTCAGATGCCATGATGGTATGAACATTTTCCTAGAAATATGTTACAAATTCATGACTCACCTGAACCATAAAACAATCTTCTTCTATATGTCAGAGTTTAACCACAAAATATTCTTAATGGATCAACTAGATAAAGTTTCAGAAGTTGGGAATAGTGATATACAAATAAAGAAATAGCAACATTTCTAAAGCATCTCCTAATTCTAGTACTTACAACTAACAAGCACTTCTTCATTGCTATGTTTATAAATAAACAATTCTCCCAGTGCCAGGTTTATTTTTATATACAGAAATAAAAAAAGAAGACACAATTTAATATTTCATTATTTTTGTAATACTATAAACGAATAATTTTTAAGAAGATTACCCTTTACTCATGGTGACACAAATTCCAAACTTACATAGCTATGCTCTTGACAAGGCTATAGGTGCTTATGACAGTAGACAAGATAAAGCAAGTTTCCTTCATCATCTCTTCTCACAGTATTTAAATTTGACCATATGAGCATCCTGCTGATATTATGTGAAACCTAAACACTTCAAGGAACTTTGCTTTAACTCAGCCTACTATTAGTACATGCAATCTAGTTACTATTCAAAGCTACTCTTCTTTAGCCTATCCTAAAGCTGATACTAAACATTTACCTACATAAATAAAGCAAGTTTCTTTCAATAATAACAAAATAACAATAGTGTTTAGAAAATAAAAAGTTTGTTAAAAAAATGACAACACTCCTGGGCTAGATAATATTTCCTCAAGGGTTTTGAAGGAGGTTAAAGATTGCAAGATTGAATACTGGGCAGGTATCAAAATATTGGAAGTTAGCTAATGTAACTCCTCTTTTCAAGGGAGGTGATAAAAATTGTCCCAGTAATTATAGGCCCATTAGTCTTACATCAATTGTGTGAAAATTCTGGAAAGTGTATTGAAAAATGCTTTGCAAAGCCATTTAACAAAGTTTAGAATTTTATTGGATGGTCAAAATGGTTTCACTAAGGGAAAATCTTATCATAAAAAATCTTCTGACATTCTTTGAAAAGGTTACTGCTTATGTAGATGAGGATACAAGTGTAGATTTGGTGTATCTGTATTTTCAGAAAACATTTGACAAGGTGTCACATAAAAGGCTTGTTAAAAAAAACCATCTCTTTAGGTGTGGGGGATAAGTTAGCAAATTGGATAGAAGAGTGGCTGGATGGAAGAAAGCAGAGAGTTGTTACAAATGGAGTTCAGTCAAATTGAATTAATGTTACAAGTGGGGTACCTCAGGGCTCAGTCTTAGGACCTTTGCTCTTTTTGATTTACATCATGACATAGATGAAGGAATAGTCAATAAATTCCCTTAATTTGCAGATGATATTAAGGTCTTGGGTGTTGCTATCTGTGAAGAAAAATGCTGCTGATTTACAAAAGGATTTAGATTATTTAGTGAGTTGGACAAATAAATGGCAGATGGGTTTAATTATAAATAATGCATGTGGGTTATCATAATTTGAATTATAGGCATAACTTGGATGGGAATAACCTTAAGAATATCATGAAAGAAATGGATCTTGGTGTAAGAGTCGATCAGTATATAAAGCCATCCAAGCAGTGTGCTATTGCTAGTGGCAGGGCAAATAGGATTTTAGGTTGTATCTACAGAAATATTGAATACAAGTCTAAAGAGGTTATAATTTCATTGTACAGGTCACTGGTTAGGCCACATTTGGAGTATTGTGTTCAGTCTTGGGCTCCTTACATTAGGAAGGGCATTGAATTGTTGGAAAGGGTTCAGAGAAGGGTTACTAGAATAGTGCCTGGGTGAAGGGCTTGTCTCAAATTGTTTTCTCTTGAAAAAAGAAGAGTTAGAGAAGATATGATTGAGGTGTTTAAGAGTGCAAGGGGAATTGACAGTGTTAATGCATCATCTTTTTTCATACCTAACAGTGAGAATAGTAGGACTAGGGGACACAAATATACATTTTGGCAGGGTAGGAGTCATCTTCAGCTCAGACAGTTTCATTTTCCTAACAGGGTGGTTGGCCTTTGGAATGGGTTGCCTTCAGATGTTGTGGAGGTAGTACATTTATAGAAGTTTAAGAAAAACCTTGATAAGTACAAGAATGATATGGGCTAGCTTTAAGATTTTTTTTTAATTATATTAATTTAGTTTAGAGGATAGAACAGCTGAGATGGACCAATAGGTCCCATGTTGTCCCAAAACATTATGTTATGGTAAAAAAAAAGTCTTCTGTCCACCTGGTCCTCAAGGATTTTTAAATTCCAATGTTACATAGCTCCTTAAGGTAAAATGGGAAAAATTACCCAGGCAATTTTTTATCATCTGTTTGAAGAACAATGTTACTCCAAAAACATTACTTCCAAAAATATTGAACAAGAATCAATGACTTCCTTTAAGGAACCTTAAAGAAACCATTTTAAAGAAAGGACTTAGGAGATAAATTTCAAAATTAATGAGGCCTTTTATGTGTCATGTAAAGCAGCATGCATAACACAAGAATGTACAGCTACATAATAAAAAATATTACACCAAACAGATCATGCTGCAATATCAAAGAAACTCAAGCATGAAGATGAAAGACTCAAGAAAAAATTTAGTAATTTGTTTGACAACTGTTATGGTACAAAGCTTCATGACCTGATAAAAATGTTTTAAACTTATCATCTCATAATCTCAATTGTTATGGTGTAATTGGTATTTAGAAGCTGGTGAAGCATGATATAATTATTTATATTTGTCCTAAAAGACATTACATCAGAACTATTATTTTCCTAATCTAGTCCCTTACAGGTTTTCATGAATTAGAAGAGCATATAATAATTGTATTTCAACCACACTATATTTGTCATATCCATTGCCAATGACACATTTTGCTCAATCCACAGCTCTTCGGGTTCAATGGTATACAACAAACACAGTAGTGACTGGAATACTATTTATATAAGCTAGCAGAATGGTTAAAAAATATAATAGGCCTAACATAATGTTTAATGACAAATATAATCAAATAATCTCATAACCTCACCAAGATAGAATGAACTGCCCTAAGTTATGGCTTATTCTTTTCCTTTAGGAATGCAAACCTGAATATAAACTGAGTTTTGGACATTGTTAGGTCAGCCAAGGACAACAAGTAAAGGTATGAGCTTCCTAACTAATTGCATATCTAGTACATTATGTAATAATAATAAAAAGGACAAGTCATCCTTCTCCCACTGATTTTCTAAAGCAATAAGGATTTTAAAATTGAACAAAAATATTGTAATCATAAAGTCAGACAAAATGACCAAATCCTCACCTTAGATAAAACTGTTTATGAAAGGAAATTAGAACTTGTTATGTAAAGGTATGTTTAGGAGAAATTAAGCTCCAATCTCTTACCAAAGAAGATGTTTGACTTCAACAGCTTACTATATACAATTCTTGCTGGTTTACCCAGATCTTTCAGAGAACTTAAAACATATTAATGCTTCGTTACTATACATGTATGGTTTTGCCTAAACCACAAAATGGAGACTATCCCATTAACCTATAAATTCTAACATGGTGTGTGTGTCACACATTCTCTATATAAAAAGTTGACAGAATGTCTCTTCCTAGTTGTTGGGAAAAATCTCATCATTGCATATCCAAAACAGTGTAGATTTTTGAACAAAATTAATTCACAGGCCAAAATAAAGGAAAAATGTTAAGTTTTGATGATGATACTTTATTTACCAATGTGCCAGTTGATAAGATCATAATATTTCTTAAAAGAAAATTACTAAATTGAACATATCTTCTGGATCTCAATAGCATTTTTCTTACTTTTATCAAAAATCTGTATAAATATTAATGTATTTATTTGTCTTGGTCAATATTTTAGACAAAAATATGAAACTGTCATGGGAAGTTAAATTTTCCTACATTGAAAATGTTTTTCTGATATATTCTTAACTCTATATGCACACATTTTTCTTCACCACTAGCCTTAATACTCTCCTACCCTCACATGTTTTCATATGAGGCAGCTGCATGGTAACATGCAACAAAGCATGCGAGGACCTCCACCAATAGGAGTGCGAGATAACTTTTAGCATAGCTGACTCCCTCTATACAGCTTAGTTCAACATGACTTTGAGAGTGAGCAACAAAAAAAGAAATAGACACCAGAAGTAGGGAGGAAAGATGGAAAGTGTGAAAAAAGGTAAGAACCTATCGGAAATACATTTTCAGTATAGAAAAATGTTAACTTTCAACATAATACCTTACCTCCACTCAAATAACAGTTAGAATCCCACACTGACCTGGTGGAGTGACCAGTGTAACATTACCTAGATGAGCCCTATTCAGAAAGGGCCTGAAGGAAGCTTGTGGTGTGTGTGAATGAAGAATATGTAAAATACCCATGGTAGATCGCACCACTTCTGAGCTAGGCATACTCTTTATCCATGAAAGCAAATTGTCTCAATAAGAGCAAAATCATGGGAGGAACCCCATAAATTAAATGTAAGGACCCCTGGTGTAGAGTGGCTAAGGTGCGACAGACCATCATAAGGAGTTCTACCTCAACCAACAACAACTGAATCATGATATTAATACCCAGCCCACAGTAAGAAGAGGGTCTAATACTGTTCATCTTGGACATGGGAACTGGAAAGTCTTCCATTCCAAGGACTTGCATCATGATGTGTGAATGTCCAACAAAACCAACACCAATATTCCCCAGGAACTAACATCTGAACGACAGTAAAAAGGCAAATACAATATAGCAGTTCAACTCCAGTCCAGATTCAGTCCACGGTAGGAGAGGGTATCTGGGCCACTCACATGTGAGGACTTTTGTGGTTGGTCCAGCTCCAACCAACACCAGTACACCCCAGGAACCAACATCCAGAAAACAGTAGAAAGGAGAGTGTCCAACTGGAGGGGTGAACTGCATTGTAGCAGAAATCATCCAGTCTATAACCACACAGCATCTTGAAAGAACATTAGGTCTGCAGTAGGAGGAGTGTCTATACACCATCTACACCAGCAGAACACCACCACTCTACTCTCAACTGAGTGGAATAAAGCACAGTCAGGAGGAAACCGCCATGATCCACCAACCCCAGCAGCTAAAAGCTGATAAGTGGTAAGGACTCCCATACTACACTGGATGAATGGGGAACTTGCATTGGAGAGTCTGGAGGAACACAATACCAGAGACAGTGCAACAGATGACCTCAAAACTTTATACTGAAAAGCAGATGTTCCTGATAAGGTTAAACCAAGGAGTGGCAGGGATGGGCAGAAATCCCCTTATAATCTATTCATGTTAGTCCATGAGTGAATGGTTCGGAAAAAACATATTTACGATATAGAACACCACGAGGGAAAACTAAAAGCAGTCTTGCAGAACATACCATCAGTGATGGGCATTATTGACCTGAATGGCCATACAGTATGGGTTTAAGCATAAGTGGATCCATATGCCAGCACGAACTATATCTTCTAAAGAACGACAGAATTGGGCAGCCAGAGATATGGTAAGGTGAAGGATTTGAATGGAGGAGACTTGGAAAATATGACAATCATCAAAAGAAAGGGAAGAATAAGCCAGACAAATCAGCTGGTGAATCCAACCTGCAAAGATAATAGAAGAAATATCATGGGATAGGGGAGGGTTCCAATAAATAAACATATGGGAACGGGAACCAGAGAAGGGAGCAGTGCAAGCCATGTAACAGTGGAGATCTTGAATAGAACAATCTGGATCGAAACTAGGATAAAGGTGAGAAATGGGAGTGACGGCAAATTCACCCTCACATGTGGCTGAAGTTTTGGGCAGGTAAGACCAATCCAGATAGAGGATGACATAAGACTGGTGATATAATGTCCAACAGACATCAAGAGTGAACAAATTCAAATGTCAACATCCACATGTCAAAAGGAGGAGGAAAAGGTCTTTAAGGAAAGATGATATAAGAAAGAGAAAGACAGGGGCTCAAAGGAAGGAAAAAGTGAGGACATAGAGAATGACACTGAGATTCCAGTCATGAAGGGCAGTTGGACACGGGGAAGATGAAGTCAGAAGGAATGAAGCAAAAGGGATGAGAATCGAAGAAGTTAAGACACGGCAAATTCTTATGAAACAGAAAATGGTTGACAATGTCATACAAAAACAGCAACAGTAGATATTGACAGCCCCTTGTCAAAAAGCCTGGTAAGGAAGTCAGGTGCAGTAGAGTAGGACAGAACAGAGAAAAACCATGATGAGAAGATCAACAATGGTAGACATACCATTTACACTGTTCAACTGCATTGTAGAAAGGGCTCACTGAATGGTAAATTAGGGAAGCAACCCATGGAAATAGACTGTACCATATGGCAAATGACCAGATAAAAGCCACATGTGAAGACAGAGTATGGGAAGGGAAGGATGTAGCAAAACTGAATAAGGTTGTCTGAGGAGAGTGGGTGAAAGTGGAAGATGAGATGTCAGTAGAAGCAGGCACAGAAGTGGAAATCATGGCATGGAAACATGGAATTCAAGTAGGTGGCAAGTGCATCTGGTTCTGGAATACCCCACTGTGAACACAGCCAATCGAACATCCGAGCATCAAAGGACCACTCTAGGAGGAGAATCTTGTTGGGGAGAAATAAACAATCTGCAATCAGATTCAGGGGCTTGGTATACGACATGCCATCAAATGAATGTGATGGCAGTAGGCCTAAAATAGGAGATCCGACTTGTGGAAACAAAGAGACCTTGACCAAATGTCCCCTTGCCAAGTGATGTACAAGACAACCATGGAATAGTCAGAATGGATCATAACCCACTGGTTCCCGAGAGAAGGGTAGGAAATTAACAAAAGCCCAACAAACAGCAAACAACTTTAAGAGATTGATATGCAGATACGACTCCATTACAGACAAACAGCCCAAAATCTCTTGCATGTCCAGATACACATTCCAACCTGAAAGAGAAGCCTCCATGAAGTAGGTGCACCTCTGGACAAAGGAGGAGGAAGAGGAACACCCACTGTGGTGTTGTCTCAGTTCAAACACCAGGCAAAGTCCAAATGCAGGGAAGGAGGGAGATGAATAGGGATGTCCAAGGGATCCCAAATGAGGTTTCATTGATTTTGTAAAGCCCACTGAAAAGGATGCATATGTAGGCTTGACCAAGGGGAATGAGGGCCTTCAAAGAGCACACATCCCCAAAAAGAGAAAGAACATCTTGCTCAGTTGGAGAAGGAGAGGAAGAAACAGTCCAAACCAAAAGCTCCACAGATTGAAAGAAAAGGGGGGAAGGTTGGCCCTGGCTGAGAATTGAAAAAATACCCTAAGATGAACAAGGTATTGAGTGGGGGTCAGGAAGGACTTCTTCACCTTGACCAGCCAACCTACACATGTAGCTTCTCAACCACTTCAGGGTAAATACTACATTCCCAGAATTGAGGTCATCTCTAGGGATGGTTGAACACCACGTAGGCAGAGACAAAGTATCTATTAACACTGCTCCAACCACAGAAGGAAGGACCAGTAGCCTCAAGCATGTGATGCCAATGAAGGGCTTGCTATTAACTGCATCACTATCAGCAACAACAGCAAGGATCTTTCAGGTCAATGAAGGTACTTTAACCTCCACAGCCAATTCAGGGGCATTGACGACCTCATGAACCAGCACTAAAATAAAGAGGACCTCCTCTTCAATGTAGGTCGAGTTTCACCATACAACAGCTTCTGGAAAACAGCCCACTGACAGCAGAGTTTACAGCTTACCACAATACTGTCCCATGTCATCAACAACCAACCTACCTTACAGCAGATCCTCATCTTCAAGCAGAAATGTCAGGAGAAGGCCACATGTTGAATCAGAATCTGAACAATGTTCAACTGGGAGAAGGACTAGCTGTGACAGAGAGCTAAGGCTCTGTCATGGTTCAAAGAAGAGATATACCATTTTTGTGCTGAGTTGGCAGATACAAAGCAATGACAACAGCCAATCACCAGAGTGACTAAGACAATTGTGAGATTCTGGAGGATCTGTTCTCTGGGTTAAAAAAAGGCATGGAAGTTGGACCTCATGTTTGCCATTGGGTAAGTTGTATATTACAGGTACCTTTAGTTTTTTATTGTTGTACTTGTTTGTGTTGTACATAGTGCATTTATGATTCTGATTCACTGAATTTGGTTTGGCTTTAAAAGCATTATTGTATGGTATGGTTGTAAATATGTTTCTTTCTTTATATGTGTATGTACATGTTATTCTTAGGGTATCTTAACATGTTTTAATGTAATTTTTTAACATGCCTGGATTAATATGTCTAAACCTTATATTTATATTTTCAATGTGTTATGCACAATTATTTTGCATTCTTTTTTTCCATGTTAAATAGTATTTTTGTGTTTAATAATAAAGGGTTATTTTTTCCTTCTTTGTGACATATTGCAATGATGTGAAATTGTGATTGGTTGCCATTGTTAAAGGGCTTTTTAATTAAGCATTGGAGAAATAAAGTGCATTGTTTCCAGGGTGTCCACTAAATTTTCATTGTGTGTGTGTGTGTATATAACTTATTGTCATAGCAGATAATGTTCATGATAATAGCACCCAAATGCATTAGGGATATCCCATCTATCGGACAAAATCCAAACACTGATGTTAAAACTAGTCATCATGGAAAATCAAATAAGTGTACGAAAATCAAATAATGGTATGAAGCTGAGTGCTTACACCCACAACGTTTCAGCTTCTACTGCCTTTCATTGTCTATAGCCAGTTGTGGAAAGGCAGCTACCCTTAAATTTCTTAAAGTAGAAATGAAACCACCCTAACATTTCTACTAATTAAGCTCCTAACCTCCAGCACCCCTCACAGCTGCACCTTCTCCACAATGACACAATAATGGGACTTAGAGTAATTTTTAAAATATTTTTTTTATTTCTTTCAGTAAAAGGCTAAAAAAGTACACAAAAACAAAATGCATTACAGCTACCACACACCTAATATTAGTATTAATCAATTACATGTTGAATCTACAACATTCACAAAGTCCATACATTAAAAATTACAAGCAACGTGCTTTAAAGTTAACAAAACAGTCAACCGTTTAAGTTTATGATACACTTTTCCAGCATCTTATAATGAAAATAACAAACTTGTTACCAAAAACCTTCTTCCCTTGAGAAATGTGTTCATCAGCAAGCTCTAAAACATACTCAGAACACTCAAAATTAAGCGTAAAAACATCAAACTAATCAATTAGTATGCTTTTTGCATACGAGTTCATCATCGCCAACACAAGAAAGTTAGTCTGGTAATCAGTGCACATGCATTTAAAAAACAGTGGACAGATATCAGCTCATAATATAAAACAAAAAGCAAGGTATGTAATAAAAAATCAACACCAAGACAATCAAACAAGATTAAGGCAGTTTTGCTAGCAGGAATTCAAAAACTAATATTCAAACTCTCCAAGCTCATTTTTGAACAAGTTTTGCTGATAATGCCAAAAGCTTTTTTTTTTTTTTGTCATTTGTTGAGATTGCAGAAAAAAGAACTAAACATAAACAAACAAAAAAATCAAGGAATCCATCTTAATTGAACAAAACAACCCTACTCTATACCAATACTCTGGAGTGCCAATATATCTCTTCTAAGTCATGCAACAGTATCCAGTCATGTGACCTCTTTGTTCCATACTGTATATATATATATATATCTGTGTCAGTGTAACCTACTTCTACCTTATGATGACAAAACCTTGTCGAAATGTTGTACATTTGCTGTTATGTTAAATTTATATTATGTTTTTCTTCATTACCCATTCAAGCCATCTCCAAGCATTAATAGTCTCAAAATGGGTTTCTCGTCATTGATTAATTGTCCTTTAATTGTAGGTCAGGTGTTATCTCAAGGTTTATGGCCTTTTGTATGTTTGAATGAGAATGTCCAGTCATGTGGGTAGCACTAGTTATTCTGGGTAAATCCAAAGTTACTTGTGAAGTAAAGACAGTTAGCTTAAACAGTCTGGCAGATAGTCTCAGCCTAATCAGTTTTAGAGAACAATTTCAATCCATTACCAGCAACTGTACATTGTTCAAAGGAAGTAGATGCACTGTGTTTGTGTTACATTAAAATTAAGAATGTGCTTTTGTATCTTACATTGTGTTCAGTCTATTTGTTTCATTCTCACAAGGTCAGATATTCACAGAAACATTACATTAATTCATAATAAATATTTTGTTGAATCTCCTGTTATTCTGCAGACATATCTCATTGCTCTAAGAGAAATTAGTTTAACCTCAATATACCACAAGAGCACATTCAATTACAATAAATTTCAAAGTCTAAATATGAAAGTTTAAAAACAGAATATCAAAACTCTGAACATAAATTAGTGTATCAAGAAACACAGAAGAATAATATGAAAATCCTTCAATAGTGGAAAAACTGATACCATACACAGGAAAGGTAAAAGACAAGAATGTCAAAATATTTTCCATATAGAAATGAACTGACCTGCAAAAATATCACAAAGATATGGCAGACCTACAGAAAAAAAAAAGACTACTTAACACAGTGAAAAGCCAAGGTAGAAATAAAGAATGATGGGAACAAGAACCATCAAATGAAACCAGGAATGAACTGAGAAAAAAAAGAAAATTTGTTTTTTTGATTGTTATAAAGCATAGTTACACAATGAACTATATGTGTTGTGCCCAATGCCAGTATCTAAATCTACTTCTTAGCATTGTAAGTTCTCAGACTTGTCACTGAGCCATCAGAAAAGAAAAAAAAGACAGGCAAAAACATATAAACAAACTACTCGCATATGCAGCCACTGGGGAAAGAAGGGAATCAGAAAAAACCAGGTGTTGTTTATGGTTGCATAAAACTATTTTGCTTAATCCTGGGTAGTTTCTTCAGGAGTATATAGTCCTAAACAGCACAAACTATGAAGGATGTGGTGAAGTATCAGGCACGTAGGAAACACAAGAACTGAAGCCCCCAATGTTGAAGGAGGGGGGCTTAAATATGTTTCAGCTCCTCAATAATTTCCCTAAAAAAATTCTACCTTATGTGCTTTGGTAGCTCAGCAGAAATTATTACTTATTTTACTGATCCATTGAGAAATTTAAGAAATGTTATAAATTTCAATTTCACATGCTGTAGCAACAATATGTATCAAATAAAAATTTATGTTACAAAATGATTTAAAAATAACTGATATAACAGACAAAGATCATACTATACTTTTAGTGTATAATATAATAAATTATGTGCATTTTCTTCACATTTATATTATGTTTTGTCATACATTTTTGTTTTGAAGCAATTGAACAGTAGGAAAGTTATCAAGTGCATTTTGTGCTTAATATATGAAAAAAATATTTTATTTCTAGTATGGGAAGTTCTACTCAATCTATTTTTAAATAAGCAAAATTGAATTTTTTTTTCATTGGTATAAAAGTTAAACCAGTAGAACTTAAAATAACAAAGATATTGCAATTCTTCATACTAATTGCTGAGAAAATTTAGATAGACTAAAATCATCAACTTATACTATTACCAAAGCATTATGGCTGAGTGATTAAGGCATCAGATTCGAAACCTATTGAAATTTTTCTGTGTAGGTTTAAATCCTGCTCGTGGCACTATGTTTATTCATTATTATGTTTTTTGCGATTATGTATATTTTGACATTAAAAATAAATATTCATTTACCAAAAAATAGTATATAATTTTATACTGATGTATATTATACATAAAACATTTAAAATAATTCCATTTACAAGTTTATATATTATGCTTTATAATCAAGTCTTTCTAACATACTAATACAGATATCATGCATTAAAATTACATAATTATATGACAGTAAATATTTTTGTATTGATTGACCTAATTCTGTATGAGCCAAAAAATAGCTGCACTATATTACTAGAAAACTAGAACACATTAATATACAAAATATATACATACTGATTTACATAATAGAGCAAAAATGTTAAACAGTTATGATTGTATTTCAAATGTAGACGACACATGTAAAAATGGAAATGTCATCTTAATTATGCCATTATAATACTGATGATTTCTAATTAGTGCCTGCTCTCTATTTCTTTGCAGTTCTTTTAAATATGAAGTGTACATACAAATCTGTAGCTTAAAATAGAAAAAAAAAGGAGAAAATTTGATGATTCATCATGTTCAAAACCAATAACAAGTTTTTATAATAAAATACATATTCTGTCTTCAGAGAGGTTTTCAATATTGAAAACTCCTCTTCCAAGTTTCTTTTTGATGACTCAATATCAACTTCTCAACAAACACCAGTGAAGATCAACTCTTTAATGTTGACTTCTCCAACAGCTATTGTTGGAAATCAACTCTTCAACATTGACTTCTCAACAGCCACCAGTGGAAATTAACTTTTTAACATGTTCTACAATTTGTTTTAAGTCTGAAAAACTGTATCAGCCACATGTTAGCTGTTATTGCTATAATGGAGCTTAAAATAGTTGGTTTCTCAGAAAATTTCAGACATAGGATGAACATTTTACATGCTTCATCTGTCCTTTACAACCAATAGTGTTTTGCTTTTACAGTAAAATAGCAACAAAAATAAAACAAATTTCTTTCTAGAACAGAATCTGCCTTCATGAGTCATAGATTTAATAACTGGAAAAAGCCCTCCAACATTTTAAAGAGAAAGAACAAACTCAATTTCACAGAAACACTGTATCATCCTTTGTATCAAAATCATAGATTTTAAGTCAAATAAATTTGCATGCATCTGAAAAACAGAAAGAGTATTGTGATGGTTTGCTAAAGAAACTGAAAGTACTTAGATTTTTGCCACACCAAGGACTTACCATTCATGGTAATAATGATACTGAAAGCAACTTATATCAATGCCTAAAGCAGTCTATGGACTGTGAGCAGTGGATGAAAGATGGCCACTATCTGTCCCCAATCACTGTTAATGATTAATAACAAACTGATTTAATGGCTCATACCATTCTCTGAAAACTTCTTGCTGATATTGTCCCATCAACTTGGTTCAGCATTTCTGCTGACAAAAAAAGAGATTGCAAAAATCCTGAACAACTGGTATTTTGTGTTCATTGGGTATATAAAAAAAGTTGCAAAAAAAAAAATACAAGATGAAGTACTAGCTGTTTTACCTGTACACTGTCTTGCTCGTTGACTTAACCTATCTCTTCAAGAATTATCAAGATCATCAAAATTGGTATGTGATTGTCTGGATTTTGCTGAAGAAATCATTAACTTGAGAAAGCAATCTCTTAAGCGACAAGCACTTATGGAAAAATTAAAGGCAGATTGCACTGATATTCAAGGATTGCAATCTCTTTGCCAAACAAAATGGACCGTTCAAACTGCAGGACTTCAAGTAATACTTGACAAAAATACCAGCTTGCATGCAACTTTAGAATCAGTGTGCCAAGGTTATGATGAATATACAAGAAAGGGTGCAGGTCTAATTGCTCTAATGGAAACATTCGAAAACGTTTTTGGAATCCACCTATCTTTACTTGTTTTTACTACAACAGCATTGCAATCAAAGAATACTTGTTCGTTTGTAATTAAGCACAAAGCTACATAATGGATTATCTGTGCTCTGCCCACCACGGGGATCGAAACCCGGATTCTAGTGTTGTAAGTCCGCAGACATACCGCTGTGCCACTGGGGGGCATCAAAGAATACATCAGCATTGTAAGTTCTCAGACTTGTCACTGAGTCATCAGGACAAAAAAAAAAATAAATACAGAACAAAACATATAGAATACTACCACTCAACAGTAGGTATTGAAGTAAGTCGACTACTAACTA
>NW_013665950.1:533527-548020 GCF_000517525.1 Limulus polyphemus | reverse complement strand
ATTAGTTAAGTTACTACGTACGTACTTACGTACTACGTAGTACGTACTACTACGAAGAAACAAAAAAAAAAAAGAAACAAGCAAAAACATATGAATATACCACTCACATGGATTGAGAATGCATCAATTGTTTCTTCAAACTTCATCAATTTCATCAATCAGCTTGGAACCAGCAAATTATTGAGAAATCTAATGGACTTATTGAACTAGCTGTATTGCTATGACATCAACATATTTCAGCTAAAATCAAAGAAGGTGCTTCTGAAAATCACCAATACACTGATGTCTAATATTACTTCCATCATTAGTACTTTCAAGTTTTTAATGTAATAAGAGCAGATGTCATCAGGCAGTTTCATCAGAAAAACTTCCAGACAGTTCAAGATAGGGAAAACTTTTCATCAGTGAGAAAATTTTTCAACACCAGAAACACTCTCATTGCTCTATAAAAATAATGTCGACTTAATGAAGCTACAATCGCAACTACATGCTCTATCAGACCTCTTCAAGACATCCTTTATTATTTATCTATTATTGGTTGGTAATTTCTGTTTCACCCTGTACTTAAGCTTTTTAAAGAAATGCCAAGTTTTTGTAAGAAAGCTAACTTCAAAGGGTAATGATAATATTGTTTACACTAGAATTATGCTGTTTGTCAAGTGTTCAATCAAATTTCTGCAATAGTTAGCTTCAATAAAATTATACTTTTATTACTATTAGTTATTAATAATACTTATACAAGTGGATACTCTGAAACTATGTCACCTCAGTGAAATGGACATCACTGTTTTTGATTTTTGAGTTATCATGTAATAAAAAAAGTGGAAGAAAGAACAACAATAATTTCAAACATTTTGCTATGATAATTGCAGACATTGCGAGAACTTGTGACGCAGTCATCACATGGATATTGTTATAAAAGGAAATACTATATAGTATTGTACATTTCTGATCGCCTATTGAGGAGATATTTAAGATACCATTTCGATGAACAATCCGAGCCATCCCTACATAGGAAGTGCTACTACCTGTCTGATAGCACCAACACTTTTACATAGTAAAAGCCCAGTCTGGGATCAACAGACAAGAACAACTTAACTACAAGCTATACCAGATACAGCCAAACATACTGTTTAGGTTAACAGATTGATCATCTAAGAGAAAGGACAGTCTGTTATTAAAGTTTAAATAACACAGAGATGTCTAGTTACCAGCGATAAGCAGGGCTGATCAGTATAAAGTCCTGCACCAAGGAGTCTTCTTAAACCTAGAAGAGTATTTTTACACCATGTTGGCCAAGGCACACCCACCTTAATAGATGGTAGCCCCTTTGTCACTTATCTGTCTTGTTAGGATACACAGAGCTAGGAATAAGAGTTCTGAAAAGTAAGTGGTTAATGTATTGCCTACAAACAATGATGCATTAAATAACAGCACCCATATGGGTGTCCACTGGAGAAAAGAGAAACAAATATTGTGCTCTCAGCAGAGGACCTCAACTGTCCAGCAGAAGGAGTAGAAGAAAGAAACAGGGTTTAAATGTTGAGCTTGTAAATAACACACATGTAAAAATGGATATCAGACTCTGCTAATCTCACATTATAATAATTTACTGGAGGTCAGAAGAAGCAAATACAATCTTAAGAAGCTCTATGAATTTAATGAAATCATACTATTCAAAGAACAAACTCTCAGACTGTGGAGTGCACTCTATCTAGTTTTAACTTCCTAACACATGCTGAATCAAGAGGCTAGATTGTTCATTGCAGTTTGACAAAACAAAGCATCCACAAAGAACATTATGACCACTAGCTTTCAATGCAAAAATCACCATTGCAAGCTACTAGTCATCCAGATAATTTGCCCAAAATTCCCTACACATATCCAAATCACCAAGTACAACACAATACATTATGGTGAAGATGGACGGTTCCTGCCTAAACTATCTTGACCAACCGAGTAACCACAAAAAAAAAAAATTAAATATATCTAATTTACCCTTTTTCTCTTTATAGAATAACTTCACATTGTAACATGAAACTACCTTCATTTATTCTAAGTAGCTTTAAACTTGTAACAGTATACATATCTTTATAATAGAATTTTATTGTTTTATTGCCCTTTTGAACCATGTCTACCCACTATTCGTGTCATTATAAGTTGTACATCACTTGGGGAACTTAGAGGTTACGTTACACTATTTAATTACATTACACACGAGCTGCTCGCATGCATGCCTTATGAAGCATTTTTATTATATTATTATTTATTTTACCTAATCTAACCTTAAATTACCTAAAGAGATCCCTATTTTTACATTTTAGTTACTTTTATAATAATATATAAAAAATAAACAAGAAAAACATGAAATAAAGCACATACCCAAATCTTTTTTTATTGCTGTCGATTGTCGATGACACTTAACCCTACTTTTTTTTATAATAATGGTAGTAATGCACAAAATAATATCTATTTAATTAAATAATGCACCAAAGAACATAGCATAATAACATGCAAAAATCAGACAATTTCTTTTAACTATCATAATTTTTCTGGCTTTTTAACCATGCGACAAGAGCCATTATAAATTCATCCATTAGAGTCATTATCTTTTCCTTGGGAATGAAGCTTGTACTAAAAGAGAAGTTGACAATTCTCTGTTTAGAACACAACATAATCTAACATGTCATTTGATAGATGAAAATCTTGGCTTTCTATTGGTTACAGATAACATATAATTAAATGTAAGAGAGAACTATCAAAGACATGTGAAAAAGAGGATGTGACAGGTAGGTGTGGCAAGAGGGATCTGATTTTCTATTTGACAGCTCTGTAACCAAACAAAATTGAAGGCTATAAAAAATATGATTCGTCTGAGCAATGATGATGTTATAGTGAGTAATTGACATTGAATTTCATACTTATTTGAAGGGTGGTGGATTAAATAGAGAAGATGAGATGCCTAGAGAAAATATGTCACATGTGTCACACTATGGGGAATTCAGGATTTTTTTAAATCTTGCCTTATAAAATTAAGAACTTAAAACTTATATACTATCAAAATGTGGATTATTAGCTAAGATTTTATGCTATACTAATTGGTATAACATAAACAAAAAGTAGATTAATAAAATTTTGAATGCAAGTCACTAAAACCTTGTGTCGTGTTCAGCAAAGGTGATAGGGTTTAAGGTCACTGAATTATCATCCTAAAGACATCATTAGCAAGAGAAGATAACTGCATTCACCGATTTGTTGTAGTTAGTTGTTGCCTATGGCGATGTTGCATTTTTTATCTGTGTTTTGCTGATAAAAAGTACATTTTTGAATTTTTTTCATTCAAGGTTTGTTACTTTCATAAAATGTGATAATCTGTACTGCCTTCCATTTACCACTTTACTGAATATTTTAAGTAAATTAGCTATTGAAGTTACTATAAAATTAGTTAGTACATGTAATTATAATATTACTTCCAGCTTTTACTGAAGATGAAATAAGTGTATTCTGAAATGTTTGAAGCTTTTGTAAATAAAATTGTTTTGTGTCTTATCAACAGTCTTCATCTTTATTATTAGTTTGGTGATTATTTGGATACCTTTATTGTTAAAAAATTGAAGGAACTCAGCTGGTTTGTGATCACAGCAACAACACAGGCTTTGTTCTTTGGGTAGCTTCATGATAATATCCTTGATTTACTTTGACTTAATGCTATGTTAGCTGATCCAAATCTAGACTATATTGAAAAAGATAACCATGTCTGAACATACTCAGCCAATCTCTCCAGTATTTTATTCTTATCTTTTTCTCTTTTGAAACTATGCCCAGTTCTGTTCTGCACTTTTTTTGGTCTTAGTTCTTTTGCAATAATGGACTTTGATACTTAAACTTCTCTAACTCCTTAAATAACTGATCTAAATAATCCCCTTTACTTTCCTAGAGTTTCTGCACCTCACTTGTAGATGTATTTCCTTCCTCTGTCCTCACATTTTAGAAAAGGGATACAGACTGAACATACAGATGCAACAGATAATACAAATGCTAAAAATGTTTTTAGAAAGGCTATTAATTGCCAGTACATGAAAGTCAGCTATAAGCTGCCAATTAAATGATTAAAGAATGAATGGTATAAACTGGACAATGTGATATCTATAAAAAGGGTAAAGACTACTATGGATAATATTCTACGCAAATATATACAGTGAAAGGTAAAGTCTGAATATCTGAACAAATTACAGAAAATGTACAAAAAAACTTTAGAATTCATATCAAAACAACCAAAAAAACACAGAAGTGGATTTCTTGTCAGTATCATTAGTCCATGCTTTCACTTAAGCCACAAAATACTAAATTTCTGGCAATGTCACAAGTAATTATATTAGATATAATTTCATTTCCACTATTTGATAATTAACACCTTACTAAAAAAGTTCATTCTTTATAGTATTAAATGTGATTCAACTTTTTCATATACCAAAGCTCAAATACATTAAAAAAGTTATATATCATACTAGTTTCATTTGCTCAACACTGTAAGACATAAATCAAAAAGACCAAAGATTACACATACAAGAGATTTTGAATCTTCTAAATGATTTTCACCAGAATTCAAGATCAGTTAGTCAAGGGAAACCATTTATGCAAAAAGATATGTAGTAATAACTGTTCCTAAGTATAAGTTTTATTTATTTAAATTTTCTATCAAAATAATATCTAGAACAAAAACAGCAGACTGTGTAATATTTTTAATATATGGAATGTGATGTACAAAAAATTATCATAAAAAAACACTTACTCCATCTAAAGTTGACACTTCTTTTGCTAATTGTTCTGTGAAAGCTTCAGCATTACAGATGGCAAACTCACACTGAGCCATCAGTTTCTCCAAATCAGCTTCTTCCCGAGAACTAAGTGCTTGGTAATCTTCAACTTCAATAGCCCCTTCCACTAGATGATGTGCTGGTGCCCCTCCCTCACTCGTACTTCCTGTTTCTGGTGAAAGAGAACATAAATGTAAATACACAATCACTTGTTTCCTCAAAAGTAAAAAATTTCCACCACATCATTTAATGCAATATCATACACTCAGCCCTTGAAGGAACAATAAGCTAGGTTTCCAACTCTGTTAGTGCATAAGATATTAAATGATTACATAACATGAAACTGAATAAATCAAAACAGTCAACTGCTTTATTTTACCTTCTCAAAAAATTCAACATTGTGAAAATGTGAAAGATAAATGAGCAAAATATGAAAGGTCTTTTAATATTTTAAGAAGAAAATTATTTTTTCTCACTACAACTATAAGCCAAAATCAATTTTTCTATTTCTTCCAAAAACGTTATGTTACACAGTGCAATTCAACACAAGCACCTCAGTAATTTAGAAGAAACTGTTGTGTAATAAGAAAAAGGAGTCATTAAAGAACAGTACCACATACCACAGCAGATAGAATTGTAGATCCTTGGAACAAAATATGATGTAACAGATAATATGAACAATGCTACTTCTTTAACCAAATACAGTCAAAATAAAAAACAAAAGAAAATAGCTGTAACGATACTTCTCTTGAAAATCACAAAAATATTTACTTTCTCTGAAACTACAGATGGAAAACTACATATAGGAATTTTTATGAACACAGAAAATCACTAAAACAAATACTTCAGTAGTGTTAAGTTGACAAAAAAATCACAAAAAAAAGAAATATTTCAACAGCTCTAAGTTACAATTGGGTAGGTATTGCTATTTCTTCACAGAATATACATAGAGCTAAATTTCTGATACAACTAAAAAACATACGAGAACAAACAAAGGGATCTTTCAAACAAGTCAAAAAGACAAAAGTGAACAGAATTCAAACCTGAACTCTGTTAACACTTTCACATTGGGTAGGTCAAAGTGTACATGTCATAGTCTTTCACAGTTACATTCATATTATTATGTGTTCTTTAGAGCATTATTTAATTAAATAACAAATTATTTATTGCAGTAGTACCATTATTATATAAAAAAGTAGGATTAAGTGTCATTGACAGTTGATAGCAAAAAGAAGAAAACCCAGGTAAATACTTAATTTTATGTTTTTCATGTGTATTCTAAAATAAGGTTAGATTAGATTAGGCAAAATAAAGAATAACAATTTTTCATGAGGTACACTCACAAGCATCTTTTGAGTAGCCCATGTGTTATGTTATTCAATAATGTAACATGTCCTGTACATTCACCAAGTTACTTCAAATTTTATGGCAGCAATATTACTTTAAACATGGTTCAAAGGGCAATAAAAAACAATAAAATTTAAGCATAAACAGATGTATACTGTTACAATATTTAGGCTATTTAGGATAAACAAATCAAGTTTCATCTTACAATTTGAAGTCATTCTAGAAAGAAAAATGGGTAATTAAAAATTTTTTTTTGGATTGTTATGAGGTTGATCAGAGTTAGGGTAGTGAAAATGACATAAAATAACATTTTTCTTGAAAAAAAAACATTTGTTATTTATTTAGGAGATTTTAGGGATTATGCAAATGAAAGTTAACATTTTCCTAAACTGAAAATGTATTTCCTATAATACTTACCTCAGCTGACACTATAGCTATTTCTCGATCTCCAGGGTTTGCACTCTTTGCCCATATTAACAATGAAAATGCTTGCTACAGTCTTTTATACCCCACTCGAATGCCCTTGGCAAATTCTAATTTCCAAAATTCTCCACCAACTTCAATGCGCCCTCTATCTGGGCGCTGTATATATAAGCATCTCATTCAGATAATGTAATCACTTTTTTAAAACATAAACCGACTTTTAGTTGGGAGGTAAAGAGGGAGAGTGTCAGCGAAGGAAAGTATTATTGAAAATACGTTTTCAGTTTAGGAAAATTATAGCTTCCAAAACATACTTACCTCCACTGACACTATAGCTAGAATCCCACACTGAGAAGGTGGAGGAGCTGGTGCAGGCATGAACCATACAGAAAGCATCTGTATAAAACAGAAATGTACCAATAGAAAGATGGAACAAGAGTGGGGAAACTGCATTACTTCCAGAATATGTATTCTCTTCACCAGGAACTCAGTTTCTATATCAAAGGTGGAATAGAATACAAATAATCATCACTACAGGCCAAGCCCCAACCAGATAGCCAAGATTCCACAACTTGGGGTTGAAACTAAGGGGTCATGGTACCCATATCCCACATTGGTGGCTAGAGCTATTGGACCACAATGCTATATATACATTTGATTGGATCCCAAACTGTAGCCATAAAATGATGCATTTCGCACTACCAGAATCACAACAAGAAAATAACCAACACTGAAGTGGTCAAACTTTCTCCTCCACCTGAAGAAGTCCAAAAGGCAACACCCCAGGCTCGGAATGCCAGGATCATATATGCTGTACTCAACCAAAGGAACAGAACTTATCTGGTCTAGAATTATGAACATTTATCCTCACTCCCCAACCAAGTGGGCAAGGAGTATTCCAATTGCCATTGGAATTATGGAGAGGATGTGGAACCTGTGCTCAACCAAGGACCTATGATGGGACCACATCGTGTTTAGTATTATGAGGAGATAGTGGACCTCCTTCCATGAACAGTATACAAAACCAATATTGATCAAAGAGAAGTCCCATGCACCCCCAAACCGGATAGTTTTGTGTCAGATCTGACCCGAATTACGAGTAGGCTCCCATGGAGGTAGGTGCCACTCCTACCGGCATCTGGGGAAAGCATCCAGGGGCCTGAGTAGGAGGGCCCCCAATTTTTGCCCCTTCTCCAAGAGTGCAGGAACACACTTGAACACTGGAAGAAAAGCCTCTGTCCACCACCCCAGCGACTGGAAATTGGGAGTGGTAAGGGCTCCCGAGCTCCACTATTAGTGTCTGTGGGAAGGGGGGGGGAGGTAATAAACATTGAGGAGTCCTGAGGAACAGTGCTCTGGAAACTGTACAATAGATGAACCAAGTTCCCTACATATTTAAAAGCAAATCAACCTTGATTTATTCAATCTGGAGATCGGCAAGGACGGACAAGATCCCCTTTAGCTTTACTGATGATAGTCCATGAGTGGTGGTCCATAATAATAAAGTAATACCATCCAGTAGGCACCTAGATAGTCTTATGGAACACCCCATTTTGACAGAGCCTGTAGCAACCTGTAGTAATTATAGTGAAAGAGGTTGCTAGTGCAGAAATGAAAAGAGAAAGCATACCTGCCTGGGCAACACTCACCACAGAGTAAAGATACAATAAGTACTTTCAGAGTTATAATATGTATACCACCATGGTGACATGGTGGTTTCAAGGTTCTGTAAAATACAGCTGCCCATCCTAATAGGGTTAACATACAGACAGTCTGAAACACTGAGCAATGCCAACAGTCACAACAGTCATGACTACAAAAAACTTACAGCCCTCACAATACTGGAAGGTGTTAACACTTTAGTTGGACTATAAAATTCTTTAGTTAAAAGATACAATCTAATGGAAAAATACCAAAAATAGTGAATATACCTTGGTGTTTTTAATGAATTTTGGTAAACATTTAGTATTTTAAGTTTAATTATTACACAAGAATAAAAAACATCTAAACTACTACTTTTGGCACCATATCAAAATAATAGCATTATTTTGTGTTGGTTATCTTTCTTAAACATTTGCCAAAAGATACAGAAACTTTCCTAAAAAAGTGTAGTTGAAAATGAAACAAGTTCTGGTTGAACCAACAACTGTCAAACTCAGAAAATATTAACAACTGATCTCCAAATGAAAAAACAAAGTGTTAAATGGTTTCAAGTTTGCATTGAAATTTTTTTATTAATTTGTTGATTTCAATTGCATGGCAATACTTTGAAATATCAGAGTAAAAGAGCAATCTTTCAAATAATGCTTATTCAGACTAAATTAATGTAATAAGATACAAAACTGTTTTAAGAACAACCACAATCAATGCCTGGACATTTTTGGTATTCTAAAGAGCAAATATATCAAGAAATCAACATCTTTATGAAGCAGAAGTTAAGGATATTGAACAAATACTTAGAAGAAGCTGTTCTCCATTGTTATTCCTAAGTAGAATGATCCACACCAAAACTGAAAAGCTAAACATCTCATCAGTTGTTATGTTAGTTGTGCTGAACAAATTTCACTTTCGTCATACCCTAATTAGGCATTATTTCATACATGGTTAAGAAGAATATCAAAAACACTATCAGACACTTATATCTGCAAATTCAGTTAAAATGCATCTTTAAAACAGTCTAGGTTAAAAGTAATCTTCAACCTTAAAGACAAACAAAACAACATCCAATGAATCCCACACAACTGGTATACGAGTTCAACCAGGGAGAAATCTGGTCACCTACTAAAAAACTCTGCAGTGAAGTAAAACAGCACTGTAACACTACAACTTGTGATCTCAATACTATTACTCATGTCCAAACTACTGTGATGTTGTGCCTATCTCCAGTTTCTTCTGCATCATTCTCTATTCCTCGAAAGAATTCCACCTTACAATGCTAGAATATTTTGCCATGAAGCTAAGAAACCCAGCTATTAACCATAAGATAAGTGCACTACCACTACATCTTCAATTGTAAAGGAAAGAAAAAATCATGAATTTCAATCATTGAATATAAAGTGGACATAAAACCCATTTAATATTCATTAAACTGTCAAACTAGCAACATGCACTCTCAGGTTTTCCAGTTTTATTATTTTTCAAAAAGCTGAAGATGAGATGTCTAGTACCTACTAATCTGAAGTTATCTACAGAAATGTCATTTCAACAATACACATAAAATTTATAAACATGATCAGGAACAACAAACACATTTCATAGTTGGAATAAAGCTAATATATATATATATATATATAACTTGCTTACCACAGCTAAAAAGTAATTTACTACATGAAGACCTGTATCATTTCCAGGACACATCAAACATTTACTTGATCTTTACAAGAGGTTTGCAGATCTAGTATTTGGAAGGACAGGCAAAGTGATATGTTGTGGGCCAAATGGAAGACAGAAAACGCCATGAAATTGAAACAAAAATATGCATTTTTGAAGAAAGCACAAACATAAGAATGGCCGATTATTCTATTCATGGATTATTCTGTTGTGATAAATTAAAAAATAAAATAAACTATATTTCAATCAAAAGTGAATGAAAGTAATACATGTAATACTACTTAAGTAGAGGGAGATGCATGTTTTCTGTACACCACAAAAAAATACTGATGTTGAAATTCATGTGAAGCATAAAATCCTGTGAAGACAGCATAAAATATCAGCCCACAACTGACAGCAAAGATAAACTAGGCCTAAAATAATTAATCACTAAAAAATAAGTGAAATAAACACAAGAAAGTCCAAACTGCATAGTGAGAGGTATTGGCCTTACAAATATTAAATTTATCAATATATTGATAGGTTAGGTCATAAAAATCATCTTACAGGAAGCATTTTGTGGGAACAAAGTTAGTAAATTCATAAACCAATGTACTAATTACACCACAACCCACTTACAAAGCAAGCAATATGAGTTTAGAGAATTGTAATAATTTCAATATTATGATTATATTTATAGAGAAAGGAGAGGTACGTATAAACAAGCACACATAAAAAAAAAAAGGTTTAGTGTACTTCAAGAGGGTCATAAATAGAAAGGCAAAAATTTCATAGTTGTTTATACCTTTCTTGAATCAGGTTTGCAATGGGTTATTATGTTAAAAACCAATATTTGTATAAATGCTGTGGGAGGAAAACCTTTAAACATTCCAAACACTAACCCAGATGTACAGGAAATATGAAAAAATAAAATGCAAAACTGGTGGCTTATTCTTTAATTCAGAATAATAAAAATGTTGGATATACAAGATTGTTTAGTGTAGGCATTATTATTTAATTTATTATGTATGTTAATACTTAATGATTGTTTAGTTTTTCATAACAAGAGAGCTAAAAGCTAATCACTTTAAAGTCAATAGCTATGACAAGTTTGGTTACTTCACTCGGTAAAAGTCATATGTTGTGTTTGCAATTACATTGTTGTCTAGGTTTTACTAATATTGTTGATGTCACATTACTCAAACCTTCGGTATTTTTCTCGTTACCTTAATTGAGCATTGTTGAATTAGCGCTTCTCACGTAGTTTAAAGAGAACTTAGTGAATAAGGTATATATATGTAGGTGGCTCACGAGTGCAAATTAAGAAGTAGAAAGTAGAGGAAAAGTAAAGTGCAGTTCAGTCAGAAAATTAGTTAGCAAAAGAAAACGTGAAGTTAACCAGCATGTAAGTGAATAGCCATAACAGGTGCTATTTGAAAGTGAGTTTCACAGTTTAATAAAGATAAGGAGAATAATTTATCTTGTCAAACGGTGTTCTAAAGTGATTGAACCCATCTCTGTGGACTTTGACGAAAGGAGACAATTATTTGAAGTTCAAGAAACAACTGTGGTAACCCATGGGGTAATGTAGGTGAATTTATCTCTGATTGTACAGCAGGAAACAGAATGGAAAAAATAATTCATCTTGTCAATTGGATTCTAAAGTAATTGAATCAGCCTGTGTGGATTTTTGATGAAAAAAAAAGAATGTTTTAAAGTTTTAGATATAGCTGTGTTATCCTATAGTGTAAAGGATTTTTGTACATACATTTGACTTGTTTTGAATACATCATTTTAAAACAAGTGGATTGTGTCTTGTCCGTTTATTGTTGACATTTATTGCCAACAAGTCACAGACACCTACTGTAGAAGAATCCTCAGCCCACATACATATACATAAAATCGTGACAAAAAACTAAGAGAGTTGTGTCAAGAAATTTATTTGAAAGTTAAAGAAAAACTCATTCTCTTTACAGCCTAGGCAAACAATGCCAGAATAAAGTCACTAATATAAATCTAAACAGGAAACCTAGCATGTAGCAAATCACACAACCTACTCATATATACAACACAATTTAAAGTCTCAACACTGTTTTTTTGTTTGTTTCTTAGCACAAAGCTACCCAGCAGGCAATCTGCACTCTGTCCACCATGGGGAATTGAATCCCAGATTTTAGTATTTCAAGTCTATAAACTTACTACTGATCCACTGGGGAACCTCAACACTGTTAAATACAAGAATAAAGTCAAAAATGTGGGTTAATAATTAAATGACATCACCAACAAGTAATATAAACTCCTAGTTACATACAAGAATAAAGGCATAATTATGAGTTCTCAACTAAAATACAGCACCAACAAACAAGATTATCAAAACTTGTTAATTAAAAAAGGGAATAGGGATCGTAAACAAATATAAAAACAAGACAGCTACCTTAAAGTGAAAACACAGTTGTAAAAAAAGGAAACAAACAAGCTTAAAGTTTGAGACACAAGATAAATAAAAAATTTTAAATTTAAAATCCTGCAAATAGGGATAGTAAACAAGGTAAGCAAATAATGGTGGAGATACATTATTTACTCAAGCTACAAATCCCTGTTTTGACTCTATGCTGTTAGATAGAATTATGTTTGATGGAGCCAAAATAGGGATTTGTAGCTTGAGTAAAACGAGAGAATTTTAGAAAATAAACATGACTATTAGGGGCAAGTGAGAAAAGCTTTTAAACAATTAAGAATGGTAAGGAATTATAGAAAATGACATTTTATGTGATGAAGAGATTAACTCTTTTTAAAATATTTCCCAAATTATTAAATTGCTTTGAATTATAGAATTAGTTTGCTTACTTTTTATTTAAATTATTTTAGTTTAAATTTTAGACTATATTATTATTGTTAGTGATAGATTAGTGGCACTTGCATATACATAAAGATGAACTTGGCTGTCTACTTTATATTTTCCAAATTAACTTTTTTTTTTACCATGCATCATAGTGATCATACATGTTATACCACTATCAATGATAACATTGTGGCAAAGATACCAGGAGCAATAGCCATCGAATATGCATGAAGCCAATCCAAAGGTTGTCATTATTTCTCGAAAGAGCATCATATGTATTTCATTAAACTAAACTGTTTCAAATAAGACAGTATTGTTATTATACACATTTATGTCCATGATGAACATAAAAAATAATTATTTTTTATAAATTGTTAATTTAAAAAGGAGAATAAAAATCATAAAAAATACAGAAACAAGATGGCTAGCTTACAGTGAAAATGCAGTTGCAAAAAAAATAAACAAACAAGCTTAAGGTTTGACACACAAGAAAACTAAATTGGGAATTTAAAAACCTGCAAACAGAGATAGTAAACAAGGTAAGCATACAAAGTTGGATATACTATAGACATTATCTACTTGAGCTACAAATCCCTATTTTGGCTCCACCAAATGTAATTCTAGCTAACATCAAACACCTAATTACATACAAGAATAAAGGAATAAATATGTGTTCACAATTAAAAAACAGTACAAACAAATAATATACACTCCAAGTTATACTAAATCATCAATCAACAAGACAAAAATGACAAAGACAGAAATGATCCTTTAAAAATGTAAATTTGGAAAATATAAAGTAGGCAGCCAAGTTCATCTTTATGTATAAGCAAGTGCCACTAAACTATCAATAACAAAATAACGATAATAATAACATAGTCTAAAATTTAAAAAGAAAAATCAAAGAATGTAAAATAAAATATTTTAAATAAAAAATAAACAAACTAATTCCATAATTCAAAGCAATTTAATAATTTGGGAAATATTTTAAAAAATAGTTAATCTCTTCATGACATAAAATGTCATTTTCTCTAATTCCTTAGCATTCTTAATTGTTTAAAAGCTTTTGTCACTTACCCCTTAGTCATTTTGTAAGATTCTTAATTTTTTTAAATTATCTAAAAGTTTTTTACAGATATCCCTTAGTCATTTTCTGAAATTCCTTAGTATTCTTAATTTTCAAAGGTGTCCTAATATATCCCTGAATGTTGAGCCTTTAAGTGTATGGTTGATAATTACTTCACACTTGGTTCCAATTCTTTGTCACTTTTCTTTGGTTGTAAGAAAAATTGGTGAAATGCAAATGGTGAAAATCAGAGTTCAAAGTTCTTTTACTATTACAATGTACTGATCATTGTTTAATAATTGTGTTGGAACCACACAAAATTAAATGATTAAACATAATTTCAATAGAATGCAAGAAAGTAAGAGTGCAAGAACTAAATATTTTATATAACTTGTAAGGAAAATAAATAAACATCTTCAAGAATAATCACTTTGTACACAGGATAAATATAGAAAAAAGGACTTCCTTTCCCTTTTTTCTTTATTCTATATTAAATGGAATACTTTTAACCCTTTCGCGACAGGTCACGCATCAAAGGCCATGTCATCGTGTTTGTTGACTAGCATTCAAAATTTTATTGAACTACTATTTTATGAATTTATGAAAATAAGTTTGGTATCAGATTTGTAGATTTTAACTCAAGTTTTAGTAATATACATTTGTTAATTTTTAATTTAAAAGTAAATATT
>NW_013665950.1:518396-533225 GCF_000517525.1 Limulus polyphemus | reverse complement strand
CTTCTATTTGCTAAGATATCACTTATATATAGTGAATCAAACACAGTGGCCCCCCACCCACCTCTTTCCATTTTAGGAAATGCTCCCTTATATACACTTACTTCTATATACGAGATGAATAACCATTCAAAAGCTCAAAATGTCCCTCTAGTGGTTTTCTCAGTCAGACGTGTTAATCTCGTTCTTTTCACACCAGATTTCAAAGGACAAGGTAAGTCTTTAGTGAGCTTGAAATTTCACATTATTTTAGACCCAAACACAGCTTAGTTACTATGCTTGAAAAATTATAGTGGAATTCTATGGTATAGATATGATAACTTATGATTTTTTATTTTTTTATTTAAAATGTATATATAAAACCTAAAAAAAGTTTTCTTTTCACATCCTCCACATGGGAAATTTCAGAAGGCTTAGCAGCCTATGACAAGCAGCAACAAAGGTTGTAACTGGAACTGCTTTACTTCTTTATCTACTGTTCTATATTTTAAGAAAAATACATTTAAGAACTTATTTATATAATTCAAATTTGACTGCATTTTACAAAATACTAGTCCACTAAAACACAGCCAAGACAGGTCACTTGGTAAAGGCCAGTTTAATATTATTGGATACGGTATCACAAGTGCTGAGTCATTGTAACTTCTAGATTGTTAGCGACGCATGGCTGAAAGGTCAATATAATAAAAATATTAAATATATATAAATGTAAAATGTTATGAGATTTAAGCTATTTAGACTAAACATTTGTGTTTTCGTGTTACAATCTGTAGGCATTCTAGAACAAAAAAAGCATAGTTTAAATTTATTTCCTAATTTTTTATGGTGGTTACGAGGCCGGTCAAATTGACAGACCCCATACAGTTAGGGTACAGAAAATAACAGAAACAATATGAAGTTTTACTGCAAAACAAACATTTGAAATGTATTTAGGAGGTTATTTTAGAGATTAAACCAATAATATTTAAGATTTTTGGGATGAACAATAGTTTTTTTAGTTATAACAAGAAAAATCACTTTGACACTCGGCCGGAGCCAAGTATTACCAGGTAACCAAATAACTGGTCAGGGCCAATATGTGCCTGATACCTCTGCATCCCTAGCATAAATACTTAACTCATGTATATTATACTGAGCCCATCATAAAAGGGTTGAGAGATATTTATTTAGGATTAATTTTATTCCACTGAATTCTAGGTTTTACTATTTGTCATTAGTTTTTAATGCTATCTTATTTTTTCTAATATTATGATTTTTCTTTTAAATTTTGTTGAATTATATTCTTTCTTTTATATATAATCCACTTTAATATACTTTAACTCCAACTACCCAAATTAATTTATGTAGATTTGCTTTTAGTTCATTCTAGCATTTTAGCATCTATATTACTTTACATGTACAAAGACAATTTTTAATAGTTTTTCCATAAGTAAGCAATATATTTTGATTTTAATAATTTCAGACTAATATTCCATCTTTCTTTTACAAATAAACCAACAATTCTTACCCTCTAGAAGTGTCTTTGGAATGTTCACGAATGAAGGTTTCTGACGAGGAAGGTGCTGTGCACACAACTGCAAAGTAAAATGTTAAATTTAGCACCTTCTACTTAGAAAGAATCTAAAAACATCATACATTTTATAAAGTTACTTTATTTAGTCTGATTCAATGCAGTTTTCACATAAACACATGGTATAGAAAATTGTTCAGTTGTTTCAATCTACTTACCTTTGTTTCTTTGCTATTCTCTAAGAGATAGTATCTACTTTGCCCACGGGAATATTTCTGCAACTTGACATATTAATTAGGAGAGGTCATCATTTGCAATGTTCTTTACTGGACAATTAGATAATACCTAGAGGTTATAGCTTTTGTATGTTGTAAAAGAATGACCAGTCACATCATAACTTATGGGCAAAATGGAGATTTCCTGCTTGTTACAGAGTTATACTTGGTTCCTGAAGTGAGCCAACTGACAGAATATAACTGTTGATTGATTCACTGATCTGGTAAGAAAGTGAACATCTAGTGTGCTCTTAGCATTTTAAATAAAGATTGTATTATACTTTACACCATATGTTCAGCCTACTTTTTTCTTGGATTACATCAGTCATATAGTTCATTTCAGATTTCCTCTATAATTATTCTGAATAAATCTCCTGTTACAAAAAGGATACATCTAGTACTCCTGTGGAAATTACTTTATCCTGACAATACCAGAGTAGGCAGGACAAAGAAACTTTAGTGCCTTGATCAGGAGATATTTAATAATTTTCTGTCTTTGCTAACATGCAATATGAATATACGAGTTTAAAGTTTAAACTCAAAGAATGGCTAATTCTCAAAATAGAAGTAGATGCACTGTAGATGGAGAATTTGCCAATGGAGAGAGAAGGTTGTACAAGAGGAATGTTGAGTCTGGAGAAAGTCGTCTCCTAAAGATAAGACTTTTGCCAAAGCTGCTAAAGTCCTTGGCACTGATCAGCCCACAGAATAATCAGCTGATGCCTGGTGCACCTAGAGTAATAGATCAAACCATGCTTCTCAGTATCAATCTTGGCACAAGTTAAGTGAGTATAACTGACTACCAGTGAGATGGTATTGCACCTGGTAAGTCTGACAACACTTGGAGAAGGTCTCTACTATAAGGCTCCCAGGCTAATGCCAGCCAGAGTACTACAGTCCCAATTATAGTTAAAACCAACAACAACCAGCATAAAAGGACTGGAATTGCTACTGGTGGATAATCTCTACCAGTTAGAGTGATTTTCAAGGCAAATGAGACAATGGGCAGCCATGACTAGAGACCATGAACTACGGAGTAGTGAGTTTCTCTGAGCTGGGAGGTATCCTACAATGATGACCATTGTTCACAGCAAAATCTGGGATCATCTAATGTTTAAAGAAGTGCCAAAAGAATACCTGGACCAGTTCTTGGAACATTTGAGGCAGTTCAATGCTTGATTTTGAGCTTGGATGGTACAACCCTGGATGCCAATTACCTGATCAATGAGCAACAAGAGTTGTGCCACGAACTTGAACCTCTAGAAAATCAAGTGATTCACTGGGCTGAGTTCAAGGCTTGGAAGAGAATCAGAACTGAGTCTGACCACTTAGACAAACAATCTGCACCAGTTGCATAGTAATGCCAACCCTGCAATGGCAACAGCAGATCAAGAGAACATACCTGTCGACAATTTCAGTAAAAAAACTTTCCAGTGAAGGTACCACCTGGGTGTGAAGGACATCCTCACATTCACAGATGCTATTTCTTTCACAACGTGATGTGAATAAGTAGCTTCATCCAGTTGTTATAGGGTAAAAGACTCATAACAACAGCTGCTATGTTTTACCTCAAATGGACTGATCTAGTTAGACACCTCCACCATGTTGAGTGAGAGTCGTATAGAGAATTAGCCAACCACCCACACATCTCACAACTGTGATGCAATTACAATAGTTTCTAGTGATGGGCAAGACTATCCAGGTCTATCCTTGGGGTACATGCCACAGCCAGTGCTGATTATGCTTTGTGGTCGGATGGGTGACTGGCAGATGAGCTGCCCAGACTTTGCTGATCAAGAAAAGTGGCAGTGCTATCAGTTCCAGTTGATGGATCAGCTGATGCTAGCCAACCCACAATGCTCTAATCTGCTGAGAAGTAGGCAAAGTTATTGGTACTGTCCAACATATCAGCAGGTCCAGAACAACAAGCAGCTAGAGATGGATGCTGTTGTAAATGCTTCAGATAATTGGAACCCACATCAGGTCTAACCACTAGGTTGGGGAGTACAGTAGACTGCTTGCACTAAACAGGATACAAGGGTGAGAGGTTGAGTTCCTGGCTGACACAGGAGCAGCCAGAACACCTGTGGACCTCATGATATATCAAGCCTTTAAATGAGACCACAACTCTGAGCAATAGATAGCAACTGGCAACAGACTAGACATTAGAGGAGAGGTACATCTCTGGTACTAAGAAGGTAGTCATCTTCAACATTGGATCTGGTACTGGCATCCTCAAAATGGACCCACTATGGAAATTATCCACCAGTTTCATTTCTGCAATTCACGAACTGATATTTTATGAGATATTTGTCCAATATCAACTATATCAACCCCAAGATCAGTGGACTACACGACTATATGCAGCAAGGGCAGAAAAGTACCTCCATATACACAAATGGTGTTCCATGGTTTACCAAAGAAGAAGTCTTGTGTGTCGGTACTATGTAACAGGATTACAGAAGTCACACATGAAATGAACTGTTCACCATTTAGAAAACAGGTAGCAATAGCTCAGATAGTCATCTGTCAAACTAGGAATAAAGTCTCAATGATGTTTTATAATTATGGGTGATCAGCTATCCAGATGTATGCTGGAATTATTATAGGTGCAATAAGCAAAGTGGAACTAGATGATGCTAGCAGTAATGCAAGGTTTGCATCCATTGCACAGCAACTGAAATCAAGCAAGTGGCTAACAACACATCTAAGGTCATTGGTTGAGGATTTGGCAAACAATCTAGACTCAATGCAGCAAAAATAATTCATGTTCATTTAATATGCCAATGTATTTTGTGAGACAAGATGGCCAACTGGGTCAAAAACAGTGACTTGGCACAACATAGATACAGGCAACACACATCCAGTAAAGCAACTAGTGTGACATTTTTCCTGGATCATTAAAAACATTACTTCATTTGGTAGAATAAAACTTTGGCTTTCTATTGGTTATAAATACTATAGTATTAAAAGTCAGAGAGAACTACTGGCAATTTGTGAAAGAGAGGATGTGACAGATGGGCATGGCAAGAGAGATCTCATTTTCTAGTTTATGGCTCTGTAACCAAATAAGATTGAAAGCTATAACAATTATGTTTTACCTGAGCAATAACTACATTATGAGTGATCTACATTGAATTCCAAAGTTATTGGAGAGGTGGTAAATAAATTAAAGAAGGAAGCCATAGATAACAAGTATCACAGTTCTCATACTAAGGGAGATTGGGGTTTGTTTTTTTAATATTTCCTTATAAAATTATGAACTTAAAACCTAAATAATATTAAAACTTAATTTATTAACAAAGTTTTGATGCCAAGTTTATTCGTATGTATTGATAATAAAGTACTTTAATTAAATTTTGAATGTACTCAGTAAAACCTTGTGACATGCACAGAAAAGGATGCCCATATGGAAAGAGTTAACATATACATTATTTGAAATTTATGTATTTTATTTCAGTTCAGTTTGTACACAGTCTCCCTCTGAAGCACACAATTTTCCTTTCTCTAGTATACACAAGACCCAGAACCATTAACTCGCATTTAGACATGTTTTCTTACAGGAAAGATAGTTTGTGACAGATGATTTTCTTTTTTCATCAACCACCCAAATAACGGCCAGGGACTATCAGACACTTGCACTTGGATTGCAGTGGATGAAGGTCACATGTGCAAGGTGCAGTTGTATTTACACTTGGCTTTGTGTTTAGTGTTTAAAGTAAAGTTTCTACCTGTAAGAGAAACTTTATAGAATTTATAGCAACTTAACTTTTGCTATTGTTAACTTCTACATAATTTTTATGATTTTAAGCATCTGGATTATAGTTTAATTTGGGTTATTTTGCTTAGGGAGTGGGGGAGGCTCATACTGTACTGGTAAGAAAAATCTATTAAAGGTTTCTCCACTCTTCTCTTAGCAGTTCAATAAATCCACAATCTCTTTGTTCATTTCCATGTCATTCTGGTGTTCCAAGCATTCCACTACTAGACATGGCCATGATGGTAATTAGCAAGTTGGCACTAGAAAACATCCTTGTATCAATACATTCTTATCCTGCCTGCAAACAGCCATGCAGGTGGCCCATATTTGTTTGTCCTGCATACAAGAAACACATAGCAAACCTGCTTTACAGGGTAATTTAGGCCAATAACCAATAAAGAATAGTGTAACTAGCTGTTTTTCTGCTCTAGCCCTATAAAACAGATGTATATATGATGCTTGTATGATGTCAAGAAACTTTATCTATATTTTGTAACATACAAAAATGTGGCTTAAATTATTTTCATGATTATAAACAAGAATATAACAAAATTACTTACACTTATACATTGCTTTCTATTTTAAATCTTTGTAACAGATAGCTCAGATATGAAAGCTCATTTCTATTTTTAACAATTACTTACCTATATTAAATAAGATTCTCTAAACCGATTTCAATATATAAAAATGAGCTAAAGAAGATAGTGGGAATTTCTTTTCCAGTGAAGTGATGATTTTCTCAATTCAATAATATTGTTTTTCTTATTCTAATTAATGTAAACATTTCTAAGTATGAGACTGTTTCTGAAAAACACCCAACTACACAAATGTTTTTAATAAAAATTTTAGTATAAGTCTTTGTTTTACACATCTGTAAACTTTCTTACTCTAGACTTCTGTATGTTACAAATAACTATTTAATGCTTATGATACAATAAACAACTAAATACTAACTGATATTACTTTCATTTAGGGGTGCTCACACTAAACTAATAAGAAAGAACTAATAAAGGTTCTCCAATTCCACACACATTACAAACACTTGTCTGTGTCTTATTTTACTGTGCATTTGATTATTTGTTTGGTTAATGATTGTGACTTATATATTTTTCTGTACAATTTTTTCCTCAGATTGAACTTAGTCACAGTCACAAAAAAAAAACAAATAAACCTATACACTGTGACATAGTATTCAATAGACCTCAAGTTTTTGCAAACCATGCCCACTTAGTCTGAAGGAAATCACATTTCTGAAAGCACCAGATATGACACATTCATAACATCAACATTTTTTTGAGCTACAGGAAAGCAATAAACGAACATTGATGTCTAATATTTAAAAGACTTAAATATGTTTAAGAAATTACTAGTGTTTTATTAACTTTATCAAAAGGATGGGTGTCAGTTTGTGTCTGAAATGGTCTATTGCATCACAAGACAATAAAATGGGATGGAAATGTGCATCACTAGCCAACTTGCCACTAAATTCAAAGCTCCATGAACATGAAAGACTGACAAATGGCTGTTGTTGTCAATAACCTAAAAGAGAAACTCGAGAAAACAGAAATCCAGATAACAAGTACTTCATTTCATTTGATGTAAGAAAAGACAGTTGAATTATCAGAATAGATCATAACAGGATGTTCAGACAGCTGCCACCAGGGTTTTCAATAGTACCGGCAGTACTAGGTTCCCAGTACCAGTACTAAAGCATCTCTAATCATGTGATATGAGCAGTTAGAAATTCAATTATTCTTCACAGTGTGTGCTTGTGGGAAATTTTTTTTTCACATCAAACCAATTGTTAATAATCTGTAAGCACACATGGTACAACAACTATGGCAATGAATCAGTTGAAAGCTAGGCTTTCTATTGGTTATAAATTTAATGGGAGTCAGCCTCAGAAATATCTATCAGCAAAATGTAAATTAGAGCATGTCAGAGGTAGGCATGAAAAGTGTTTTCTGAAATGTTACTGATTGCTCTTTAGCCTCATAAAATTGAAGAATATAAAAATATAGCTTCAGAATATTGATGAGGAAATTGTAGAAAATATTTTATGTTACATTTTGTAGTTTTCTATGAAATCCCAGAGTAAACAAAAAATGCAGAAAAAGAGACGGCTCATGAACAAATATCCAAATTCTCACATGTATTTAAATGTTTCCTTATACAATTTAGAACTTAAACCTTATACAGTATTAAAATTTGATTTATCATCTATGGCTTGATGTCAAGTTTGTTCGTATACACCATGATAATTAAGTTGTTTAATTAAATTTTGAATGTAACTCACTAAAACGTCATGACATGAGCAGTTTGACCTGCCTGCACACTAAAGGTTAACCACGCATGCACCTACCTAACATGTAATCAGTCATGTAGGCATATTCACATTCTCTTCCAGAGCCTGGGAGTCACCACTTTCCCATATTTCATGTTATTGCCAATTTTCATGGTGAGATTCGCTTATTGACTGAAGTATGAACTCAAAACTACCACATCAAACATTTATAATTCTGTGAAAAGCGAAACTGAAATACCAGAGGAGGCATTCGGTCAAAACTATGAAGATGGGACATGTGATAACAGATATTATTCTCAACACATGATATACTATAAACCAGTACCAGTACTGGTAACAACTGCAAACCCTGGCTGCAACAGAAGATGGTGGCATGTCCACTGAACTGCATGCATCTCAACATGGACTCCTGAAGAAGGTTGCTTAGTTTGTATTTTTTCAACACAAGTACTAATCTTCTTAAGCATGGTAATGGCATCAGCACAGCCAAACATTGGGACCAGTAACATGTTGTAATAGCTACTTTACCAATTTCCACTGACAAACATGAATATCCATTTGCTTGGATGAAGATTTATGGTTAAGGTTGGTTGTTTGTTTGTTGCTTTATGGCGCAAAGCAACATGGCTATCTGCGCCAAACAACCGGTAAAAACAGTGAAAGCAAATTAAAGTAAAATGTAAAAATACAGCGAGTTAAAACCAATATATGTTGAGAAAAGATTTATATATAATTAAAAAAGACCTATAGTGTGTAAAAAATTAAAAATACAATCTAATCGGACAGTATTACCATTACCAATGACACTGTCCAACGTCAGGGGTAAACTCTAAGAAAACATGTGTCTCAAATGGTGCCGCCGCTCACGATCGTAATGACAGCACGACAGTAAAAATGTGGGCTATTGTGACTTGAGTGTCACAATGGCTACACATCAGTGGGTCAATACCTGACAAAAGAAAACGATAGGTTAAAAACTATGACCAATGCGTAGCCTTGCCAGGACTACTTCCTCCTTCCAATCCTTATTGAAGCAAGGCGGCCAAAGACCAACAGAAGGTTTGATCTGGAAAAGCTTGTTATGATGTTGCTCACCCCAAGTTGACTGCCAACTGGCACGAAGCCACGCCTTGAAGACAGGACCACAGTCCATGTATGGGACAGGCATGGCCATGATGGCACCAGAGCAGACGGACTTAGCTGCAGTGTCAGCTAGCTCATTCCCATGAATACCGACGTGGCCAGGGATCCAGAAAAACTGGATGGAAACAGAAGATAGAGAAAATTGGGCCAATTGGTGTTGAATATCAACGAGAACAGGGTGAAAACTAACGTTAAGCAATTCCAGGGCCAGTAGAGAGCTAAGAGAATCAGTGTAAATAGTACAATTACTGTACTGCATAGCTTCTACATGATCCAGCGCAAGAGAAATAGCATACAACTCGGGAGTGAACACAGAAACTGTAGAGGGGATCCTGCAAGCAACTATTGAGCCACAGCACACCATGGCAGAACCTACAGAGTCACACGATTTCGAACCATCCGTGTAAATAGGAAGAGAAGAATGTCTCTAAAGATGTTCAGCAAAGAGAAGACAGTACTTCCAATCTGGAGTATTTGCCCTCCTCATATGACTCAGAGAAAAGTCACAAGAAGGGATGGTAATAAGTCATGGTGGAATGGGCTGATCATTGGGGACAGCAATGTCATCCAATGCCAGACCCAATTCAACCAGTTGTGCCTGGACACGAAGGCCAAAGGAAGGAATAGCAGACCGTTTGTTCCAAAAGAGCATGGCACATCGAGGAAGAAAGACACAATCCTAGGTGGGATGCCACGGTAAGGATCAAAGCTTGGTAGCATATTGTACACAAAGTTGCAAACGATGGAGGTGAAAAGGAGGTTCGTGAGACTCAGTGTACAAACTCTGGACTGGAGAAATGCAAAAAGCCACAGTGCAGAGACAAAGCCCCAGATGGTAAATGAGGTCCTGCCGGAACCATAGACCAAAGTCCAGTTTGGATCAAATCAGGGCACAATAGATCCTGAGCACAGAATATCGATCCACTCCCCAAGAGCTGGAAGAGAGGACACGGAGGATGTTCAGAGTCCTTACACACTTGACACGTAGCTGCTTGATGTGCAGAATGAAGCTAAGCTTACAGTCAAAGATAAGCCCCAAGAACTTTGCCTCAAGGACCACACAAATAACCATATCACCATGATGGAGCTCAGGATCGGGGTGGAGACCCCGTTGGTGGCAAAAATACATGCAAATGGTTTTAGAAAAAGAAAATTTAAAATTGTTTGCAGTGGTCCATGTCAACAAATGATTGAGGGCAGTCTGAAGCTGCCACTCAATAAACCTCATGTTGGACGACTGACACGAGATGTGGAAGTCATCGACATAGAGCCCATTTGCAACAATCAGAGGAAGATTATTAGTGATAGCATTAATTTTAACACTAAAAAGTGTGACACTCAAGACACAGCCCTGAGGGACTACAAGTTCCTGTGGAAAGGAAAGGGAAAATGTTGAACCCACACGAACTTTGAATCGCCTGTTCAGTTAAAAAGTTTTGAATGGGTAGATGGCCACGCAACCCATAGGAGTGGAGGTCCTGCAAAATTCCATACCTCCACATGGTGTCATAAGCCTTCTCGAGATCGAAGAACACAGAAACAGGGTGTTCTCTCTTGAGAAAGGCTTCCCTGATCGACGTTTCAAGTTGAATCAGATGGTCCATGGTGGAGTGCTGTCGACGGAACCCACACTGGGTGGGTGAGAGGAGTGTGTTCGATTCGAGGAACCAAACAGAACGAGCATTAACCATCCTCTATAGGACCTTACAAAGACAACTAGTCAAAGCAATAGGACGATAATTAGAAGGAATCTTGGGATCCTTCCCAGGTTTAGAGAAGGGGAAAACAATAGCCTGGTGCCAAGCATCAGGAAAAACATGCTCCTGCCAAATCCGGTTGAAAATAACAAGAAGAATAACAAAAGAGGCAGGAGAGAGATGGCACAACATCTCATAATGAACATCATCAGGTCCAACCGATGTACTACCAGACCGATGAAGAGCAAATTTGAGTTCCACCAGTGTAAAGAGGCAATTATAATCATAGAGACGATCAGTCCGAAAGGAAAAAGGCAATCTCCCTGCCCGAGACTTGATGGCCATGAAGGCAGGGGAGGAAACAAAAGTGCTAGAAGCACAAGAAAAGCTGTGGCCAAGAGCATCAGCAATGCTCTGGACATCAGCAACTTCCTGACCATTAGAGAGCAAGATGGAAAGGAGATGGGAAGCATACCTCCCAGTGACTTTCCAAATCTTGTCCCATACAGTTTTGGAACTGGTGGTAGAAAAATGCTAGTAGTGAACATAATCCAAGACTCCTTTTGGCTTTGACATCGAACCTGCCTAGCAAGGGCAAGGGCCTGCTGATAAACAATGCAGTTAGAAAGAGAGGGATACCGTCAAAAGGTATCCCAGGCCCATTTTTGAGCCTTCCATGCCTCCTGACAAGCAGGACTCCACCATGGATGAGGATACCTTGGAAAAGTGTCAAATTCTTAGGAATAAAATGAGCAGCTGCCTGGACAATACAGTCAGTCACTGCAACCACACAGTCATCTATTGATGGCAGACAGATGAAGGCAGGATCAAGTTCAGAGAGCCTGGTCCAGCTTCCACCGTGGCATTCAGGTCAAGTGGCATCGACCATGGCCAACCTCCCTCATAATGATAGGAAAATGATCACTGCCCCATGGGTCACTGTCGACCATCCAAGAAAAGTGAATGAAAAGCGAAGGGGAGCAAATTGAGATACCAATGGCAATAAAAGACTGACTAAGTGCATGAAAATAAGTATATGTTCCAGTATTGAAGAAAGAAAGATTGTGATCCGAGAGCATACATTCTAAGAAACGACCCCTCCCATCAATATCAGCACCACCCCAGAGGTAGTTGTGTCCATTAAAGTTTCCCAGAAGTAAAAAGGGAGATGGCAACTGGTCAACGAGAGCATCAAGGTCCAATTGATCAAAAGTCTCCCCAGGAAACAGGTAGAGAGAACAAACAGTGATGGTACAACCAAAGGAAACACGGATGGCTACGGCCTCCAAGAATGTATCGAGGGACACAGATAAGGAGGGCATATGTAAGGAGAGACACACAAAATGATAGGAGTCAATCAAGGCCTTAATGTCATTGAGATTAGAACGAAAACCTCGACAGTTCCACTGTATCAAAGTGGCCATTTTTATGTAGGTTTAGGAGAACAGGGTGGAGAACCCTTCGGTTTACGACCACGCCATTTTTCTTTACTAGATAGAGGTCGATCAACCTCCATGGATCCTGCCCTTGAACGAGTGGGCAGATCCCTGTCATCAGTGAGAATCCAATGACTGAGGACGTGATCGATTGATCGTCCTGCATTTAGGTACCAAAGAAGGACCTGCATGGACACCAATGGCTGGTGCCCGAAGAGGATGATCCAGGCAGTCACTGGAAGGAATAGTGGGGACAGAGATTGGAGTAGACATAGACCTATCAACTCTATTATCCATGGAGGGCAGAAGACCTCTCACATGGCGTGAAAAAGACTCAGGTGGAGGCACGGAAAGGTCCGTCTGCACTCCCACTGTAGCAGTGGAGTGTAGTGCAGTGGCATATGTCCGAGATGGAGTAGGGGACAATAGCTTCCAAGCCTCTAGATAAGAAATGTTGTGAACAGTCTTCAAACACTGTACCTCTTTCTCCTCCACCCATTTAGAGCAAGACCTAAAGTAAGAGGGGTGGGAACCACTACAATTAACACAGTGAAAGTCCAGTTTGCATTCGTAGGCGTCCTGGTCCTTGCCACCACAACGAGCACATGTCACAGAACCATGACAAGATATCTTTGAATGACCAAACCGCTGATACTGAAAACATTGGAGAGGGTTGGGAATATAAAGCCGTACCTTAACAGTTCAAATAACCTGCCTTAACAACGGCAGGTGGACGTGGTGATGAAAACGTCAAAATCAGAACTGAGGTCAGCACCATAATACCATCTTGACGAGTGGAGATCCTTCAAACTGCTGAAACTCCTTGACTGGAGAAACCAGCAAGGATCTCTGACTCAGGGATAGACTTCAAGTCCCTTTCAACAAGAACTCCTCGTGATGAATTCAAGGAAGCGTGGGGAGTAACCTCAATGGGTATATCCCCAATAGCCTTTGAATTAAAGAAGAGTTCACTGTGCTTAGCTGTGGATGTTTCAACCAAGATGTCTCCAGAACAGAGCTTCTTAACTGACTTTGGAGAGCCAGCAAGCCCCTCTAAGCCCTTTTGAATAAAAAAGGGAGACATTTGACCTGAAGATTTTTTGGACAGTGAATGCAGGATCAGGAAATGAGGTACAGGTGTACTTTGTGATGAAGACCGCTGTTCAGAGTCTTCTAGGCGTGGTCATTTACCGATTAGCAGAGTTTTAACATTTTTTTTATTTGGATTGGGGGGATCCATAATTAAGGAGAAAGATTCAGTGCCCAATGACCTCACCTGCCATGGAGTTCCACGGGGGGATGCACTACAATGTCAAACAAGGACACTGCAGCTATGCCAGGGTTTAGTGAGCACTATACCCAAACATTAGCATCAGACACGATATCCACAACACCCGTTGAGAATGCCCAACACTGGTACTCAGTTGACCCTAGCCCGAGTGGACCAGCCGATTGACCCTGGGGGGGCCACCCCAAGGCCACCCGTCTACAGGAATTCAAGACCAAAGTGGTGTGTTGCAGTACCCCAGACACCACTCAACCACCAGCATCCTCTCCTCCCCTTCATGGGTCGCCACGCACAGCAAACACGTGGGTGGATGTTTAGATCCCAGAGGAAGTAACTGAAAATACAGAACCTTCCCCCCGAGAGGTCCCCTCACCACATACAGGAATCCACGTCGAGGGAGTTATGGTTCAGACTCTCATCACACAACAACACAAACTTCGCTGATTAGCTCCAATAAAGTGGTCTTGAAATAGGAAGCAATACCATAGCAACAAATGTAAACAGCAAATTTTTATTTTCAAAAAGAAAATGATTTAACTATTTCACTGCCTGGGAACATCTTCTGAAACAGTTTATTAATTCTTTCACATGATTTGTATCGATAGTAGTTTTACTTGTTCTTTAATAACCATGTTATTTCAGACTTTAAGAAACTGGCTTTAGTTACAAAAACAACACTGACCCAGAGGCACTTGTAATTTAATTACTAGAAGCCCTTGTACTAGTACTTGTGGATGTACCTACACAGAGATGATTTAACTGATGATACAAAAGTAATTTTTAATGTTCATTGTGCTGTCCTCTTTGCTGTTATTTAAATTACTATGTTTTTGACCTTGCCTGTGACTTTTTGATGCCAACTCACTCACGTTGCTGATATCAAAGCTTTTCACACAATACTGACATCATGCTTTATACTGATTGCTTTTTTCTTCTTTCAGCCAGTCATTGTTGGCCTTGTTTTCAAGACATCCTTCATTAGAATGACACTTATGAGATTTTGAAGTGAATTTAAATCATATTGATGAAAGCACTCAAGAACTAATCACACAACTAAACTGTTATTAAGAAACAACCACAGTCTTGCCCACCAGATCTGATAAGATAGAACTCACATTAGAATATACTTGTCTGACAAGGTGATGAGCCAATCTAAAACACAAACAATATATCCAGTTGAGTTAGGTCACATCTGACATAACTGTAAAGGCCAGTATTCAAAAATGTGGAATGCAACAAGTAAATAGAAAAAAAATTCCCCAAATAAAAAAATCCACGACTTTCCATAACCCTATAGTAAAATATCGATTTTCCAGGGTGTTCCAGCAATGGATTTTGTTAAAGCAGTTTTCCAAGACTTTCTAGGATTTCAAGCAGCCATGCAAACTCTGTTCCCTGTTAATTTTCCCAAACACATC
>NW_013665950.1:508903-518386 GCF_000517525.1 Limulus polyphemus | reverse complement strand
TAAAGCAGTTTTCCAAGACTTTCTAGGATTTCAAGCAGCCATGCAAACTCTGTTCCCTGTTAATTTTCCTAAACACATCTTTTTAAAGAACCATTTTTAAGAAAAAAATCTACTCTTCTCATATTCTGGCATAATAATTTGATCTTAAATACATAAATATTTTTTCAAGTACTATTTGTGTAAACACTAAAAAACTTAAAAACATAATAATTACATTAATAATTACAAATTTACACAAAACATTTCACATTTAAATCATTAAACTGACCATTTAATTTTCAATGATTAAGTGTTCTATGGACATATAAAGTGTTCAGTGTTTCTAATCATCAACGTTTAATAAAGTCATGACAAGTCCCATACTCAAATTCCAAAGCACTCATTAAAGTTTTTGACAAACAATATCATATTCCTCAACTGAAAAAAAAAAAAATCATAATTTATTCAATGCATTCTCAAGACATTATTCTCAAATACTTGCAAGTATTAAGAACATAATTCTTGATGGTGCTAAAATGACATCTGTCTACTACCAAGCTCATAGATTTTAGAAATACAAATGAAGAGTGACAGTCACTCCAAGCAGTGGTATCAATTTAATATGTTAATGAATCATACAATTTCTCAAGTGTTGTTAAACACAATAGTGAAATACCAAACAGTTCTATATCCTCTACATTTTTAATATCTGCCCATTATATTTTAAAAATCTATGAAAAATTTTGATACAAAAATAATTAATTAAAAAACTAATTATGAATGTTATATCTGACTATCATGTACTACATTAATTTTTTTTAGCTTTAATATATTACTCAAATTTTTATAAGTACATAATCAGTACCTTCCACAAGCAGCTGATGAAGGCTAACTTTTCTGCCACATTACTGGCTGTCCACTTATATACTTTCTCCAGATGAAGATCAAAGTCTGCTGTATTCTGCAAGTAATCACACATCAGTTTATTATCATAAAAAACAATCAAAGCACACAATAAATAACTTATCAACAAAAACAAGTATTAGGTAAGTGGAGTGTCAAAATTCTGTGAAATAAAAAAATTAAATAATGTCAGATACCTACAGACTGATGTACATGTAACTTCACAGAAACTATTTTAAAGTCAACTTTAAGTAAAGTCACAATGAAGTTTTGTGATTAATAATAAAGCATGTGTATAAACAAAGGTTTAGTATGATATATAGTGATTTTTGGAGCCTCACCATGTCATTACAATTCATGAGGCCATGTTCAGTCATGCATTTTCTGGTGACTGTGCAACAATAACCACACAGCATAGTTTTCATTGCCATTCATAAGGCAATGAAAACCACTCTTCCCTGCAATTTACTTACCACAGCTGGGGGTATAAAACATTGCAGGTCTCCTTCTGGATGACCCTGGTACTCGAAGATGATCCATATTCCTTTTTCAATACCAATAACTACAAGGCATATCTCCATTTTAAAAATTCTAAATCCCTGAGCTGAACACATCTTTATGATCTGAGTGAATGAATATACGGTTTTAGAAAGAGCTGTTACGTACCCCACTCCAAAATCAATAAATATTTCGTGGCATCACACTACCTATGAAGTGTCAATGCCAAAATGTAATTTTGATACATGCCATTCCACCATGATTTTATATTGACTGTGGTTGTCAAGTAACTTACTATTTGCACTTTCAAAATTGTTTAATTTAATACACTTAACTCTTTGTATATACTGGGGTTAAAAAAATAATGGAAACACCTCATCTATGTAACTCCAAGATTTTGTGTGTCTAATATCAGAATATGTAGTCATATCATAATTGTGCATTAGATTATTCTGTAGCAGTTACTGTTAACTAAGATAGAAAAAAAAAGTACAGGTCTAGTAAAATATTTCAAAGGCAAGGAGAAGTAAACAAAAAAGAAAAGAATTAAGTGTTTATTATTATTTTTCCAAGCAAATAGGACAGAAGTTTTTCTTCTATTTTCACACTTTTATCAGTATTAAACACATTACAATACATCGTATTACTGTTTTGAATATATTTCCACTAATTACTTCACTTGAAAAAGGTAATGATTTTTGTCTGGTTGCAGTTTCTTCAACTTGCAGAAAGGTTCCATCAATACACATCATTTTCATTACATCATTAAAACTTGGAATTCACCTTCATACAAGCAAACACCTTAAGATGTTCTATATAAATATAAACATTATTATTTCAGCACACTTGTTTGTCCTCATTTTCGTAATAGTTCTATTGGTGGCAGGTCCCAGTTAATAACAATAGTTTCATGTATTGGGATGTTCTTCTCTAACTCTACCAGTTCTGAAAATTTACAACTGAACAATTCATCCTCCCTACTGTGTATATTACATGGTACAAATGTTGTTAGAATACAGATATTCTTGCCTGAATACTGTAAGTTCATTAAGAGTGGTAAAATACATGTTAGATGTGTGAAACAGGAAACTGCTTCTGAGAAATCTGGAAATCATATGGTATCCCATTCTTGAAACAGTTATTACGATTAGTAGTCTATACAATCAACCTAAGTAATTTTTAATTAGTAACATTGGATAAATCTAATTAGTATCTAGTTATATTAATAAAAATTAGTTACTAATTAATAAATATCTTGGGTGATTATATAGGCTACTAACTATAAAACTATTAATATCCAATCACCACAACCTTACTGTAAGCACACATCCACTCTTTAATGCTTAGTGGATTGTGCATGTCTAGCTATTTTTGTTACGAAACTATAATCTAAATTTCAGCAAATTCCTCAAGAAAATTCAAAACTATGCAGTTGTTTAACATAAAATTTTTGACTGAATTACAGTAAATGTGGTGCCCATAGGCCAGGTACAAGGGTAATTGGTCAAGGGAAGTAAAAAAACTGGCCAGGTATGAGTAGTGACTGTTAGTGGAGGTTAGTATATTACTGATTTTTCATAGAAAGCTTCTAAAATTTCAAGTTACTTTAAAAAGGTCAGTCTGATTTTCAAAAAGGCATGATTCTAAGTGAATGGCTAGTTGCATTATCAGTGACAAGAAAACATAAAATAAAGAATGTGTCCCAAAGAAAAATGTCAAAGTGATGTCAGCAAGGATATCAAAAATAAAACTACACAAGAAAAGCATAATGGTGGTTGAAAAACTATATTCATAGATCATGATAAATGAGTATTAACATGAATTTTGACATAAAAACAAATGACTATAGTGTGAAAAGTGTGAGAACAACTTAAGATTAGCCTACAGCAACCAATCTCTGTCAGAACAACATGAAGGGAACTGCACCATGGTAGGCCCAAAATTCAAAATTAGATCATCTTTCATACTCTTCCTTTGGTCATGTTCATATTTGGTGAGAACCAAAAGAAGCTTACAACCCTGAATGTCTTATGCCATCACTTAAGCATGGCAGAGGCTCTGTGATAGTATTGGACATATTTTTGTTGAAAGAGTTATTATCCCACTGAATAAAAAAGGTAATGCAAGTAATTACTTAAATGCTATTGCAAAGCAAATTCATCCACTGGTGAACACTTTATTCTCAAATAGAGTTGGTCCGTTTCAGAAAAACAATGAACCAATTCATACTGCTGTAATTGTTGAAGGTTGGTTAAAATAACACAAGGAATAGTTTAGGTAAGTAACTTGGCCACCAAAGTCATCAGATTTCACTTTTATCAAGTCTCTATGGTCAATTTTCAGAAACAAGTTTAAAAAAATTTTCAAAAATAAACATAACTTCAATAATTATAAGAAGCTTTCATCAATGAATGGTCAAGAAAACCTTCATCTGATGCATGTGGTATAACAAGATAAAACTGATTACCTTTATTTGTGTGTGATATTGTTCCAAGCTAGTGTTATTGTGAAAGATAATGTGTCTGTGTGTGTACTTGTAACAAAAAGCCACATGAACTCAAGATTAAATGTTGATTTCACTACTCAATAAAAGCATTTTCATAAAATTAAAGTTACTTTTCAGACAACATTTACTTGATTTTTAAATGTTTGGATAAAACAACATTCTAACACTTTTCACTTTATCAATACCTGGCAGAGCATTTGGGTAATGGGTTGAAAAAAGTGAGGAGTCTGGGTTATTGTTGGCTGAAGAACAACTTTTTTGTTGCATAAAATAAATAAATAAAAATAAATCTTGAATTCATTCCTCCTTTCGTTACATTATTTAAATGTTTAAGTAAACTTTAAATTAAATTTCAAATTATATAGCCAGTTGTGGGAAGGCAGTTACCCTTACATTTCTTAAAATAGAAATGAATTGAAATAAAGCCACCTTAATATTCCTACTAATTAAACTCCCAACCTCCACCCTTACAAAAATATATTAAATAGAAGTATAAAATATTGAATACAACTAAACAGAACTATAAAATATTAAATAAAACTAAATAGAACTCTACCCAAATTTAAATTTACTAGAATTCAATGTAAAAACATACTCCATTTCTGTATTTATAACAGTTATATTGTTTTTAACAAACAAGTATATAAGCAAACATTGGGTATTCCAAAGGGAAAGAACTTTTCTTCAAATATGGCCAACCTGTATCTGTTCTTTTATGAAGACTCATTTATGAAGCAGACTTTAAATCCTAACTTATACATTTACACTTTTTGTTAGATAGATGATTTAATATCTATAAATAATATGAATTTTACATCAAACCTAATATATCCAACAGAACTTACAATAGAAATAAGTAATAATAATAATGAGGTCCATGCTAATTATTTAGATTTGGACATTACTTTTATAGAAGGTAGTGTCGTTTGTCTACCCACACCTAACAGTGTTATTCCGAGTATCATGTTAAAAAGGTATTATTATATCACAACTAAAACGGTTCTTAACAGTCTGTAATAACTATAATTTTTTTATGGATAATTTTTTATTATTAAAAATAAATTAAAAGATAATGGCTATAAAGACAGGCAATTAAAGAAATACCTTATATATTTCTTAATAAATACAAAAATATTTTAGAAACTAAACTACTGATCCAGGAAAATATCTTCTAAATAAAATAATGAGGGAGTTAGTTACTTTAGCTTATAAGTAGTTAATAATAATTTTTCTAGTAATTTTATTCAGTATAACCGAGATGGAAAGACTAACTTCAAGTAGCTGGGCTTGTTTCAGCATTCCCATGTTATATTTGAATAAATCTTCAAGAGAAAGGGAGAAGGTTGGGAGTTAGAACTATATAAAACTTTTAAGGTAGGGTGTATAGTTTTATTTAAAATGTTATAGTTTTATTTAGTTTTATTCAATATCTAAAAGTTCTATTTAGTTCTATTCAATATTTTATGGTTCTACTTAATATCTTTCTGAAAGGATGGAGGTTGGGAGTTTAATTAGTAGAAATATTAGGGCTGCTTTATTTCAATTCACTTCTACTTTAAGAAGTTTAAGAGTAACTGCCTTCCCACAACTGGCTATAGACAGTGAAAGGCAGTTGATAGATGGGATATCCCCAATGCATTTGAATGCTATTACCACAGACATTATCCATTATGACAATAAGTTGACAACCAGGACTGATAACAGTATTGTGATATTTAATTCATTATTGCTTATAGTGCTGATTTAATCACCTATTAACAATTAAGATAATCAATAGTTTGTAAGCTATTTATATATATATGTATAATAATGGCTGAAGACGGCTTAAATGGGTAATGAAGAAAAACTTTAATGTAAGTTTAACATAACAGCAAATGTACGTGATGATGACAAAACCTTGTCGAAATGTTGTACATTTGCTGTTATGTTAAACTTATATTGAAGTTTTTCTTTATTACCCATTCAAGCCGTCTCCAGCCATTATTAGTCTCAAAGTGGGTTCCTCGTCATCGAATATATATGTATATATGTATGTGTGTGTGTATATTACAGTTAAATACAGATTATTGATTATAATTTCTTTAATTCTTTATCACTATCATTCCATTTTTTTTATCTAAATAAACATACTGAGTACTTACAATAAGTTATAGGCAATTACACATCTATTGTTGACTGTTGACATGGCTAGTAGCCCAAATGATTACCTAAGTTTAATTACTATTTCTATTCTTATACTAATTACTTATCAGATTATACACTATATTTCTGCTGGTGATCTACTGCCATATTTCTAAGAAAGACAGTATGTGGTTGTAAAAGTCGATAGTACATTATAGTAAAAGTCATGACTTGATTTTGAGTCTTTATCTAGTAGTATTCAGGTACACTAATTTCCAATAGAAAAACAAGTATCTGCAATAAACTGAAAATTTAAGAAATATTAAGCATGGAATAAAATGAACACAGAATGCATAAGGTAAGTAACCACGGTGAGTAAAGAAATAAAAAACTACTTATTCATACAAATCAAAGTGGCTTTAGATAAACTGACTTGCTTTAATATTCATTATTCATAAACTCTCTAGTTCCTGGAGCTGATAAAAGCAAGTCTGACCCAAATAAAGACAACATTCAGAATAATGACATATTTACTATTAAGTTAGAATGAAGTTTCAAGTGCAACAATCTAATATTACCCACTATAATTTTTATTATCAATATTCAAGAGAGATATTTCCCACCTCATACTAACTTGTATCACACTTGGAAAAAAAGTATAACCTTACTTTGGGAAGCATGGCACAGTAAAAGGTGAACAATCACTGCAGCATGTAACCTTTGTCTAATATAAAGGATTAGTTTAAGTTTCAGACTTTTGACAACCTATTTAACTATTTTTCCTATTGCCTTGGTGGGTTACACCAATCATGCAACCCCAAAGTGACCATTAGAGATTCCATACTCTAGCTATTAACAACCTTTAACACATTTTTTGTATCTTCACAAACTTTTTCCAGCTTTTATTAAACATTACAAGACATGTGTAGACAAAAAAAAAACAGAATTTTCATTTAAGTATTTTTACTAAAATTTTGACTGTGAATATATGCAGTCAGTGTGTTGACATCACTGAGTGCAAAGTGACTTTCATGTTAAGATTAAAAATCCTTTTCTTTATCTGAAAAGTCTCACATTTCATTTGTACAATCTTTAAAGGCTCCTAAATAAATATCAGATGTTTTTCTTCAAATTTTTGTTATTCATTTTATTTTTTATTCTCTCTACCCTAACTCCATATTGGGTCCAGTCAATTTAACATAATTCATAACCACCATAAAACGTTAACAGTTGATAAATGTGAAATAAAGTGAGTAATAGTGTTCTATCCTTTTTAATATTGACCAAAAAAGTTCCAAAGTACTTCTCCTGAGAGTTAATAATTCTAACCTTTTCATATCTATTACTGTTGTTTATTCTACTGTCAGCTGAAGTAAAAACCTGCCAAACATATAGCAATGAATCGCCACTCCTGCTAATACTGTTTACGTGATACTGTAATATGACACTGTGGATAGCAAATATTCAGTGCAATTAACAGGACTTTCCTACAGAGTTTATTGTAATCCCAGTTCCGAGAACACAGTAAGAAAAGATTTATCAGCTTGTTTACAGTACAATGGTTGCAACAACAACTGTCTGTGGTAATAAAAGTGCAAAAAAATGTTTATGATATGGCTCTGTAGAAAGTCTGGGCCAATTCAATAAACTTAGTAGGTATTTGGATGTTAGTTATCCTCCCATGGTGATTGGAATTTAGCCGTATAGGTGTACAAAGTGTGCAAATGCTTATGAACATGTATATATAACTACTTACTCATAAATGCTTAATTTTTAGTTATTTTCCTTAAACATAGAACAATAACATAAATATAGAAAAACAAGGATTTATAGTACTTACGAAGTTATGAAATATATTTGTACATATGCATTGTACTTGTTAAGCTTTGTTGTAAGCCTCCTTTATTGTCTTAAGTACAGGAAGAAGGAAAATTAATTTTCATAGATCTCATAGATGCATTTTAGAAAACCAAAAATTATCAAACTACTCTACTGGTACAAAACAAAACCACTGTAATTTATCTGGCTTTTTAACTACACTATATGTGGGTAAAAACACAATCTCAAAGCAACGACTTAGTCAAAAGACTTCACCATTTCCAGTAAAATTACAAGTTACCTGATGCAATGCCTAAGGATTTCTGTGCTATCAGATTGTTAAAATGGGTACTGGGCCATGTTGGAAAGGCCACTGATGGTAATAGCCTTTGCTGGCAAATTGGACAAATAGGAAAAAAAAATTAAACTTTTAGCTATATGGATCACAATGCCAACCAAAGTAAGAATTGAAAATCATTTTAAAATCTATCCAACTAGTATAACTTTACTTGTTTGTGTATTTTTATAGCAGCATCTATTTGTTTTAGATACTTCTTATAGCAATTCTATGAATAATCAATGATTCCTACTTTCTGTTGAAATTTCAATTTTTTTTCCTACTTATTTGTTCAGTTTTTATGTGACCATGGAATGGACACAATATCTATAAATTTTCAGTATAGCCATATCCCTGACAGATCTAACTTTTACAATAATTAAAACCACAATCACAAATTTATAAAATGTAATCTTTACTTGGGCCTACAGATAGGGGTATAAAGCTGCCAAAGTAGGGACTAAATTTTAAAAATCTGCAATTGTGGTTTTTAACCCTATCTCCCTGGGCATCATTTACTGCACATATCACAAGGTTTTATTGGCTTACATTGAAAATTTTATTAAACTACTTTTTGTTTAGGTTTTATGTTATACCAATTAACATAACATAAAATCAGAGCTAAGGATTATATTCTAATAGCATGCAAGTTTTATGTTCTTAATCTTATAAGGCAATATTTAGAAAAATCCTGAATTTCCCCTTGTGTGACAAAGGTGACACATCTTCTGTATGCATCCCATCTTCTCTATTTTATTCACCACCCCTTCAATACATATGAAATTTAACATAATGTTGCATCAGGAGATCACGTGACTATTCTCACGCCCTCTGCTTTCTAGAACTATTCTGTACTTTGGCGAATGCTCTAACATTTACTAGATATAGGGTAGTCTGGTATATAAAAGAGGGTGACAACGTGACGGAAAGGAGAATGTGTGTGTAGACAGTGAGTAACTGATCTGCAGTCAGAGAGTATTATTGAGCACGTTCGTTGTTATAGCGTTTGTTTTAGCGCGATTGTTGAAAATAAGTGTATCGTAAAGTTATATTCGGAAAGAATAAACCAGTTTTATTAAGTAAGGACTTGTGTCGCTAAAGTTTCGTCGGAACGAAGTTACGGAAAGTTAATTAACAAACGGAGACATAACAATAAATTACTCTTAAATCTTCATTACACAGACAAATCATAATTTTTATAGCTTTCAATTTTGTTTGGTTACAGAGCCATCAAACAGAAAATCGCACCCCTCTTGCCACACCTACCTGTCACATCCTCTCTTTCAGGATTTTTTAATAGTTATCTCTTACATTTAATTCT
>NW_013665950.1:502781-507903 GCF_000517525.1 Limulus polyphemus | reverse complement strand
ATAGCTTTCAATTTTGTTTGGTTACAGAGCCATCAAACAGAAAATCGCACCCCTCTTGCCACACCTACCTGTCACATCCTCTCTTTCAGGATTTTTTAATAGTTATCTCTTACATTTAATTCTATATTATCTGTAACCAATAGAAAGCCAAGATTTTCATCTATCAAATGACATGTTAGATTATGTTGTGTTCTAAACAGAGAATTGTCAACTTCTCTTTTAGTACAAGCTTCATTCCCAAGGAAAAGATAACGACTCTAATAGATGAATTTGTAATGGCTCTTGTCACATAGTTTAAAAGCCAGAAAAATTGTGATAGTTAAAAGAAATTGTCTGCTTTTTGCATGTTATTATGCTATGTTCTTTGGTGCATTATTTAATTAAATAGAAATTATTTTGTGCATTACTACCATTAGTATAAAAAGAGTAGGGTTAAGTGTCATCAACAGTCAATGGCAAAAAAAAAACACGGGTAATTACTTTATTACTTGTTTTTAATATTTATTCTTTATTTACTATTATAAAAGTAATTAAAATGTAAAAAAAGGGATCTTTGTAAGTTTGTTAAAGTTAGATTATGTAAAATAAATAATAATAATATAATAAAAATGGTTCACGAGGCACGCATGCGAGCAGCTCAGGGATAATGAAATTTGATAGTGTAACGTGAGCTGTAGATTCCTCAAGTGATTTACAACTTATGATGGCACGAATAGCAGTTAGACAAAGTTAAAAGGGCACTAAACCAATAAAATTAATTATAAATAGATGTATACTGTTATGAGTTTAAAGCTACTTAGTGTAAATGAATGTGGTTTCATGTTATAATTTGAAGTCATTCTCAAAGGAAAAATTAGGGTAATTTTTTTTTTTTTCGGTGGTTACGAGGTCAGTCAAATTTACAAACCTTGTATAGAATTAGGGTAGAGAAAATAACAGTTAAACTATAAAGTTTACTGAAAAAAACGTTTGAAATGTATTTGGGAAGTTTTTAGAGATTATATAAAGAAAATTTGAGATTTTTGATATGAAGAAAAGTATTTTTAATCTTAACATGAAAATCACTTTGCACACTGTCAATTCAAAACAAACACCTGATATATTTATGAACAAATCTTTTTTTTGATTTATTTAAAATAATTTTCTAAAAAATAAGTTTTTGTATGTGAAAGACTTATAATGTTTATTGAAAGACTTCCAAATTTTGTGAAGATATACACACTATATATAGTTATAAGTATTAAATCTATAAAGATTTTAAATGAGCACAAAAAGGTCACATGGTCAGTCAATTTGACCAAGTCCATATTGAGAGAGTTAATTCTTGTTCCCTAACTTTTTGTAACAGGATCTCCACTTCATTTTAAAATTCATAATTTTTTAATACTCTTGTTTGTTGACTTTTATGTTATATCTGTATAAAGTATATACTTTCTCTTTAGAAACTGTCTAATGTCTATTCATCGATTGTAACACTATCTGTTGGGTTGAATAGATATTTAAGTACTTCCATGATATGTTTACCATATATTAAAAACCACAGACCAGTCAAGAAAGCTGGAGAAATTTTATAGCAGCAGTCCGAGCCATATAGGGACTAGCCCCTCTGACGTGATCAGGGAAGTAGTGGATGAAAAAGTTGCTGTTTTAGAAATTTTTGAATTCTTGTACTGGAATTGTTAGCAAACTTTTTAGCATATTATTAGTATATGTGCACATAATATATATCATAACCAATACTTTCAATGGTCGGTTTTTCACTTAGGAATTCATTAGGGTGGTTTTTTGGTACATAGATTATTTGGATACCTTGTCAATCCCTACTATTAAATACTACCATACTTAATAATGATATCTGTATCTTACAGCCAGCAAATGCTGTAGAAAAGCTAGAGTCATGAGGGAACAGCATCAACTGTAGAATGGACAAAGAAACAGAGTTTACCTGTTGAATTCAAGCTCTCTTTCTTTGTTCTACTAAAAGATCTTCGAGTAAAGACCATATATGAGATCATACTGCTTTAGTTCTGCAGAGACCAATCTTGAGAGAGTGGAAGGTATAAAACTCACCACCATCTGTTAATTAAATAATAAACTGCATCCATATCTGTGCAAGTGCAAACATTGCATTTTCTTTTTGTTTCATAATGAAGATTGCATTTCTTTCATTCAAAACTTGTCCAGTCTCATTATTTCACACACAAGAAAACCGAGTCAAGTTTTAATACAAATCTTTCCAACAATTTGCTAGTAAATCTTTCTGTTATCAACTGATCTATCTTTCTAATACTTTGTGTAGAACTCAGTTCACCTGAAAATACCACATACTAACACAAAGATAAACTATATTTACATATAAGTTCCAACAGCTAGTTAAAACAAAATAAACTAAACAAATTCAAAACAAAACAAATTTAAATTAAATAAACAAAATACATAGTTATCTATGAACTACATATGCTAAACAAAAGTTTAAGAAAATCACAAAATAAATGAATATTTACAGGCTGAACTAACCTGACTGAGTTTTGGTTTCAATTTAAGAATGAGTATGCTAAAGAGACTATGTTCATCATCGGTTCTTGCTAAGATCTCTATACAATTTGAATTTAAAACTACATCATAGTCACCTAAGGTGTGTTGCAATACATTTGATTTTTTGGTATTCTTAAATTTACATATTCTTTCACTCACATCCACAGTTTTTTAAAGCACATGAAACCTTGCTTGCAACAAGGCCACATAAAATGGTAAAATATATTTGTTTTTTGAATGACAAAATACAATCTTTATATCTTAAGAAATATGAAAAATGAAGTTCAGATTTAAAAATACAGTACAACTGTACATGATGATAAACACTACAAAGTATGGTACATAGATGTTTTTTAACTTTCCAACATGCAGTAAGGCTTTATAAACTGATTATTTGGGTATTTCATATATCAGAAGCTTACTCATATTTTATTTTTTCAAATAATCATAAATTATTCAATCAATCAGGATAAAAAACTTTTTTTACAGAGAAGATTTCTGATGTTGCAAAGTTTTTTAAGCTAAATTTTATAACTACTTGAGACATTATATGCACTAGATATTCTTTAAAATAAAGGCCAAAAAGTATTTTTTATGGTAAACTTCCCATTCAAAGTTACCAAAGTTACATATGATAAGTCTGAGATTCCTTAACGTATCCTCTCAAAAACTGGTAAGATTTTGTTAAAATCATAAGTATCTTGTACACAAAGAATGACATTATTTTAATTAAGTATTTTTACTAAAAATATGTTAGTTATCTATTGTAATTACTTGCACTCAAACTCTTAATAAATTGAGAGCAAGATGATTTTCATTTTAAGTATAAAAATACTTTTCTTCATCTTATAGTTTCATATTTCATTTGCATAATCTCTATAACCTCCTGAATAAATATTAAATTTTTTTTAAGGTAAATGTTTATATTTTCATTTTCTCTACCATATCACTAACTCTAGCTATTATCATCAACATACAATGCAATGAAATACTTTTCATAATAAACTCCACCCATGTTTTTCCTATGATCAATAGCAATCAATAAATAATATACCTACATAATCTATGTAACAAAAACTGGACCGATATGGTGATTCAAATGTATGTTTCAAAGCTATTCTAAAAGAGTTTCATATGGACAACATGTGGAAAAAATTAAATGCACAAATCATTGTGTAAGGTGATACACTCAAAATATTGCATAAAATAGCATCAGAAAGTAAAGAAAATGGAAAATATTTAACTAAAATAGAAATTTACAATTAAAAAAGGAAGCCATAGGTGCAATTTATTATAATACTGAAAAGAATCTAAAAGAAAATCTTTGAAATAGTACAAGTCACATATTCAGAGATCAAAGAAGATGTACAGTAAACCCACCTACAACATGGGTTCACTTACACACGCAAAAATATAAACAACCAATTATCTGCCGAACATAGATAATTTGATTATGTGCAGTTCACCCAACACACAAACACATGAGCACCCTAGATCATTATAACTCTATCAACATGGGCTTGGTCAATTGGACCATTCATGTCTCCTTTTTGTACTCATTTAAAGTCTATATAGATTTAATACTTTTATCTTTCAACATAGTGTTTATATCTTCAGTTAACATTATAAGTCTTTCACATATAAAAAATTATATTTTTAGTGAAGTATTTTTAATGAACTAAAATAAAAATTCGTCCATGAATATATTGATTACTTGTTTTGAATAGTCCGTGTGCAAAGTAATTTTCATGATAAGATTAAAAATACTTTTCTTCATCTCAAAAATCTCCAATTTCCTTTCTATGATCTCTAAAACCTCCTAAATACATTTCAAACAAGTTTTTTTTCAAGTAAAATTTTATATTTTATCTGTTATTTTCTATACTCTATCTCTATATGGGATTGGTCAATTTGACAGACCTTCTAACCACAGGCACACACAAAAAAAATCTAAATTACCTTTCTTTCTAGAACAGTGGTTCTTAACCTTTTTTGCTCCATGCCCCACCTCAACACCTCAAAATATTTTATGCCCCTTAATATAAAAACAAATTTGGTGTTAAAAAAATATAATAATGTAATTTAAAATTAAGAAATTGACCAAAATTTCACACCCAAATAACAAATTTTTCTTATTGTAGCATTTTCAAATTGCCCTTCCCTGTGGGGCATGCACCCCATGTTCAGAATCACTTTTCTAGAATGATTTCAAAATGTAACATGAAACTACATTCATTTATCTTAGGTAGCTTTAACTCGTTACATGCTGTGGTCATTTGATCTTATCGTGAGGGCAAAATCACATTTGTTAATTGAAAAAATTATAGAAAACTTATCTTTTAATGGATTTCAGATTTTATATTTGTAAATAGTAGCATAACATTCAATTATTTGTACAAAATCGTATTGTTTAATGGAGTTTAAAGAGGAATTTAATGAAAAAATTCCAAAAATACGTTTTAGACTGTAAATAAGCATCCATTAAGAAAAACATTTTTTTTTAATTTTTAAAGAATTTTTCCTTCCACTTCAGCACTGGTCCTGCCATCTATGATTGGTAACTAAACCTTTTTCTAGTCTGTTTTCT
>NW_013665950.1:499982-501869 GCF_000517525.1 Limulus polyphemus | reverse complement strand
ATTTGTACAAAATCGTATTGTTTAATGGAGTTTAAAGAGGAATTTAATGAAAAAATTCCAAAAATACGTTTTAGACTGTAAATAAGCGCCCTCTAAGAAGAAATGTTTTTTTCAAAAATTTTTTAAAGATATTTCCTTTCATATCAGCACTGGTCGTGCCATCTATGATTGGTATCTAAACCTTTTTCTAGTCTGTTTTCTTTATAAAACTGCATCTGGGCGTGTTAAACCTCAGTTGTAAAACTTTTAGCCAATCCTAGTCAAAGGTGTCAATTTTAATACCATGTTATTCCAGTCACTGTATTTCACGTTTGACAAATCATAGGATGATAAGGAAAGGACGTGACGAAACATTATCTGGATTTTACAATATGAATGTGGGTGGTGCTTATTATAGTAACTGCCATTTTATGTAGAGGTTGTATTCAGTATTGGCCAATAGTGCTTTTCTATAAGTGTTAGAAAACTTGCTTCTGGAAAAAAATTGCATGGGATGTACATGACTTTTATTATTTTTATATAGTAGCTTAAGTCATGCTGCATCATACATCTATCTATATTAATCATTATATTGAAAAATTAACTCAAAATAGATATATTTTTTAGGGAAGAAGTTGATTCACGATTGTTAGGGTTAAGAGCTATCGAATGGCGAATGCAAGGTCTTTACATGAATTAGGCTTAGCACTTTGAGCTGAAAGAGTTTGTGATTTTCTTATTTTCTTTTGCATTTAAATTTGTAGTTTTAAGTTCAATAATTTAGCGTAATTTCATATTTAGTTCGTAATAATAATAATATGATTCAGTATTTAGAATGATAAACTTGTGTGATTTGTATCTAATACTATTAGTACCAGTACCACATAAGAATCTTATATTTTTCCTTCTTACAATCTTTACTTTGTAGTAAGACCCACACTTCTCTTGTTATTGCTCTAGAATTAAAACAGTTTAACTGATATATATAATGTTTATTCTGATATTTTGCAAATGGTTTAAAACTCAGTGTACAAGTGACAACAATAAAACCCATATGTTGGTTGTGAAACAGACTAAATACATTCATCTCAGTAATACAGGGAAGCTATGACATTCTCACAGTTGGGGTCTCAATACACTAAAGAGCTTAAGTTTTGATTTCCAACATAAATCTTGCCTATTATGAGAGGAATGTGGCCAGGACTAATCTTTTAAGTGCTTTAAAGTAATTTTCTTTGTAATTTATGGTGTCTGTATGTTCGGTAATCTCTTCTAACAGGATGTATCAAGTAACTAGGGTCAGGCTCAAGTGGTGTTATTGAAACCACCTGTACTGTAAACTGTTACATACATTCGTTAGTAGTGGCAATTAGTTTTGTCTCTATAGTGAAACAACATACACGAACATATGTTAGAATAAACTTGTTTGAAAGTTCAAAGAAATGATATTCAAGTTCCGAAAAGCTTTCTTACTATCATATCTACAGTAATGTTCAAATGCAGCCGCGATGGTCTGAACGAGAGTGACCCCCCAACAGGGGTGAGATAGTTTACGGAAAATGTACAAAGCTCACGCTGCTAACCTCACGATTTATTCGGCACAGTAAACAAATGTACAGCTGCAATGAAACATAAACATAAACTTGAAATAAAAATACATTTATGAAACAAAATTAAAATGTTTTATGTACATATATAAACATGAAATCCTAGTTAAAAATAAAAATACTCACTTATTGTTTAGGTTTATTTACAAATATTATTTTCGGGTCTGTATATTACTTGAAACCATAAGAAAAGTACGTGATTATTAAAAAAATTAAAAATAGATAAAATTTATTTGCATTTTATGGAGGATACAATTTTTTGGGGATTTCAAAATAATGTACTAAAACATAAAAAGTAATA
>NW_013665950.1:491870-499972 GCF_000517525.1 Limulus polyphemus | reverse complement strand
ATTTCTTATAAATACCATTTCCTAATGTAATTTTCCAAGATATTAAAGATCATAATGCAAAAAAACTAAATTTATCAAAAGTAACATGCTTTATGTTTCTTAAACTATGTGCATTTATCAAAATTTTTATGAAATTTCATCCACTAGTTTTATTGTTGGAATGAGATATAGCGAGACTTGCATTAGCTACTAAGATGCTACTAAGAAAGTAAGTAGCCGGTGATCATTGGGTTAAGCTCCTAACAGTAAACATCTATTTATAATTATATTTTATTAAACTATTCGACAAGAGTCATTACAAATTCCTCCAAGTTAGTCATTAATGTTCCCATGGGAATAAACTGCGTATTATAAGCGAAATTGACATCTATCTTCACAAAACAACATAATATAATACGTCACTTTACAAATCAAAACCTTGACTTTCTGTTGGTTATAGATGATATGCAATTAAACATAAGAGTGAACTATTAACAAATCCTGAAAGAGAGGATGTGACAGGTGGGTGTGGCAGGAAGTGTCTGATTTTCTACTTGATAGCTCTGTAACCATAGAAAATTGAAGGTTATAAAAATTATGGTTTGTTCGAGCAATAACGATTTTATAGTAAGGAATTTACGTTTCATTTCATCCTTACTGAGGGGGGGGATAAAACAGAAAAGAAAAGCTACTTAGAGAAAATGTGTCAGGTGTGTAACATTAGGGGAATTCAGGATTTGTTTAAATATTGCCTTATAGAATTAAGAACTTAAAACTTATATACTATAAAATATGGATTATTGGATTAGATTTTATGCTATACTAATTGGTGTAACATCAACAAAAAGTAGTTTAATAAACAAATTGAATGTAAGATGCAAAAACCTCGTGACATGCACAGTAAAGGATACCAGTAAGGATAGAAATAAACAATCTCCAACTTCCCGAGCCTCACCCCATCCCCACCACTTGCCTAAGTGATCGGGCTAAGTTCAGTGCCATGTAGTCAATTTATTTTTGCCATTTGTTGCTGCTTTTCATAATTACCCTTAGATAGCAGTATGAAATCTAATTGTAAAGCATCTCTAAGTGTTAGTGAGACAAGGAAAAGCTGCAAGGTTATGACATTAGCTGAGAAAATTCAGATCTTTGAAAAGTTACAAAGCGGGTCGAGTACAGCTTCCACAGCCTGGGAATATGACATGAATGAGTCTTCCATACATACGATTAGGAGTGAAGAGAAAATCTGTGCAAGTATTAAGGCTTCTGCCCCTATAAATGTTAAGATTTCTCAAGTGCCTAGGAGGAATCCATTCATGGAAAAAAATGAAGAAATTATTGAATGTGTGGATCAGTGAACAAGTGAATAAAATATGCTCTGTTGTTGATAGCGTAGCTATATGTGAGAAAAGGCGAAATTTGTATGAACACGTAGTCTCTAATGGGGGTGGAAGTGCTGCAGATGCCAGTGATTTTCATGCATGTAAATGGTGGTTTGCCAAATTTAAGCAACATTTCAACCTGCATAACTCGAACCTGCAAGGTGAATGTGGGTCAGCTGATAGCGATGCAGCTGCACAGTTCAAGCCATGGTTCCTTGAATTTATGAAGGAAAATGGATAAGACCTTCAACAGGTGTTTAATGCAGATGAGGCAGGACTCTTTTATAAGAAAATGGGCAACACGACATAAATCACCAAGAAGCATCCAGGTTTAAAGCCTTTAAGGATATGCTCACTTTGCTTTATTGCAGGAACTCATCGAATGACTTTAAATGCAAGTCCATGTAGTGTAATGCTCTGCAAACCCATGCACATTAAAAGGCAAGAATAAAAAGTAAAATAAAAAGGCTTCGATAACTAGGATGCTATTCAACGACTGGTTGCAAAATCATTTTGTGCATGAGGTTAAAAAATACCTGGCAAAGAAGAACTGTGACTTTAAGGTTCTTCTAGTTTTGGATAATTTTCCTGTCCATGACCCTAACACACTGAAATTCAGCCATGCTAATGTGGAGATAATATTTTTACCTCCCAATACCACATCCATCCTGCAATGGACCAAGGAGTAAAAAAACATTCAATTCTTACTATACAAGGAATGTATACCAACATGCAACCCAAGCTATAGACTCCAGTATTTTCGAAAACTTAACCAGGTATTGGGTTTGATAATATGAGGGATGAGGAGGTGGTTGAGTTGCTGGAATCCCATTAAGAAAAGCCAATGATTGAAGAACTTGAAGCACTGATAGCCTCCAGCAACAGTGATAGAGATGTTGAAGAGATGGAACCTGCTAAACCCATACACACAGTGAAAGCTGTGTCCAATTTCCTATGCAATGCAGATAAGCTTGCAGAAATGGCTGTAGACATGGATCCCATAATGGAGAGAAGCGTTAAATTTAAAAAAGGGTTTAATGATGTTCTAGCACCCTACAAAGAAATATTGAAAACTTTGTGGAGGAAACCAAACAGCCAAAAATTACTGACTTTACAAAACCCAAGTCAGCCAATGTAATGCCTTCTGACCCCATCCCATTGACTTCTATATCTACTTCATTGAGTTTGAGGCCGAATTTTCAGATGATCCAGATAATCCTTAAACTAACTTCTCAGCCTCCAAATCTATTATCATCATGATCATTGCATGCCTTCCTCTAATCAGTGAAAGTTATTCATCTTCATCATTCATAGGTGAGTGTTACAATAAAATGCAGTACTGTATTATTTCATTTAACATATTTTCATTTACAAGTGCAGGATATCATATGTGAATGTTATTATATCTATGATTTTATATTTTTAGTTCATATACAATACTGTATATATAAAACAAATTCCATATATAAGCATTTATCGGAGACTTAATGCAGCTGTGTTCCCATACCTCTATTAATCCTATAAGTTACTGAGTTCCTCCAACATGGATTTGCCCAACATGGCTTGCTCGATGAATGTATCCCCCATGTTGGAGGAGGGTCCACTGTATGACAATTTTTCTGTGCAAACCATGAAAAGAACAATACAACTACAAATTATCTTATCCAGCTACCAAAGCAGCTACTTCCAACAACAAGGACAGCAGATGATAACCTTATATGGTTAACACATCAACTGATTACCAACAATAATAACAATGCTGCTGAGATTTACATACACATTGTGACTAGGTTCCTAGTAGGCAAGCAAATCATTTGATCTCGACATGGTTCCCATTATGATTATTGTTTTAGAGTTGGTTTCAGTTATAAAAAAGGAGAAAAAATGGCACCAACACACTTGAAAGCTACATACAGTAAGAGCCCTTCAAACTTTCTTAAAAAGTATACAGAGCTCAGTTTGAAGGAGATTGTAGTTACCCAAAACAAAGAAAAGTAAAAAACAATAAAAATATTCTGCATGCAGTAACTAAAACAAATACTGATTATGGACTTCAAACACACCATCCATACCTACCAGAACCTCAGGTTTAAGAAATGAAAAAGTGGCATTTAGAACAACTTCAAGTAAATGTAAAAAAAAAAGACTGAAACATAAAGGAAAATAATGAGAATAAAAAGAAAATGCAGCCTGGAATGATGAAATAAAATTCTGATGGACTGCATTAAGATTTGGAGAAATTTGTAAAATGAGGGACAGAACATCCCGTTCTTCAATGGTCAAGCACATAATGTAGTCTCCTAACCTCTATGCAGCTGCAACTGAATATGGTAATCTAAACAAACACAATGCTTGTATCATTACATATTACTCAGGTACTTCACCAGATGGATTAATTGGTAAGAGTGAAATGGTGAAGGTAAAATGTCCAGACAAAAAACCCAGAAGACCTTACCCTATATGAAGCTGCTACAAGATTTAAATAATTTTGCTGTAAATCAGTAATATCTGATTTTACTGAACTCAAAGAGAAACATACCTATTTTTAAAAAATTCAAGGTCTGCTAAATATTGCAGTAAAGGACTTTTGTAACTTCATCATGTGGATTCCAAAGAGCATCAGTGTAAAAAATATTTACAGAGGGATAGAAGTTTTGAAAAACTAAAATGCTCCTCAAACTTAACTGATTTTCCCTGAAAGCCATTCTACTAAAAATTATTGATCCAACACTTCCATGCAGCATGCTGATATGTATACTTGATTTTGCTACTAGTATGAAGAGAAAGAAGAGGGAATAGCAGCAAATACGAAAATAAAAGTCTAACATATTTCTTTCATTTGAAATATCTGAATGTATAAGAATGGAAAATCATTTTCTGTTTGTGTCAAACCTTTCTGTATATGTATACACACATACTTGTAAATAACTATAATGTGCATTGGAAGTTGTTGTTTTTTTTCTTCTATACTATTTGTACTTGATGTTCTCATATATCTTGATTGATATGTATAAAATATCAAAACCTTCATTTAATAATAGTATTTTCTATCATATTACCATTGAATCATGTACAAAAGTATTTGCATATACACGTGCTATATACTGATGTATATACTTTACTGTCATTATATATTTTCATTAATGACAATAAACCTCAGTTTATCTTGTTGCACAAATTTTTTTGTCAGAATCTACACACTAATATAATATTTATTCCCATATGTACTATATACACAAACTACTAGCACAAATTTCATAGACTAAAGAAATCAATTATTTATATATATGTATATAATAAGTACTGTTTATAATTTAGACCTATATATAATTGTATACAGTTTACCCACACCATTTTATAATCAAATAATTTAAGTGAATTTGTAAATACATATACTTCATTCATTCATGTTTTATGGATGCCATCACACTGATGCTCAAAAGCATCCATAACATGAGTTTTGAATCGGTTTGTTACAGTCCTAATCAAGTCTTTCATGACACCTGCTGTTTTGGGCCTACTACTGGTCTTTTTTATCTTACCAAAAAATAAATAACTTGAATGCAGATTATGTTATCATTTGTCATAGCATTTGCCATACAATCAGCTGTCATTTGTATACCCAGAGAAGCTTACAGATAACTTTGTGTGATCCTGTTGGCTGCTATGACTCTGATAATTTAATTTTAATTGATTTAGACTAGTGATGATACACATGAAGTAATATGACATTTTCAAACTATACTGTTCCATATAGACATCAAATATTTGCAAATATGTTTTAAAGTTTAAGTTACAAAACTAGATATAAATTATTAGCAACTTCAGACTAGCAATAAGTGTTTTAGTAAATTTGATCATGACCTAAATTGCATTTGATGAACTATTTGATACAATTTTCTGTCATTTTTGAAAACTTTTTCATGCTATCCTTTGTTTTTCTCACTAAGTATGCTTGTTTTCTTTCCTGAATTGATAAATGAATATTTTCAAGAACATTTATTGAGTGAAATAATTTTCTTTTAAGATTTACCTAAAGATTAAATAAATATGAAATAATGAGTATACTAGAATGGATGGCAACTGCTTGTTGTAAGAAACACAATGTAGAGGATGAAGTTTTGAAAGTCTGCCTAAACAATACATCATAGAAAACACAAAATGAATTTTGTTTTCCACAATATGTAATGAATTGCTCATTTAAACTACAAACTTTGTGAAAACAAACTACAGTAACTATAGAATTGAATTCTACTTATTCATGCTTTCTAGGTATTTAATGTTTTTATATTGAAGCTAACTATTCATTATTTTAACATGAAATTATTAATTTGTTTTTTGTTAACGATTCTATTGATATATACCTAAAAGGTAGACAATCAATTAATACATAATAAGGGAGAAACTTGTACTTTGTGTACGAAACATTTTTTTTTTGTGTGGTATTTTGTAATTAAATGCACAAAGTTTATAAAATGTAAAGGCAATACTGTGGTTTTACAGTAATTAAAATAGTTAAATGACCTGCCTAGACTACTTACATATGAGGTTAGGTATGTAGATTTCTGAACGAATCTGATGGTTGCTCAAGTTGTCTCAATGACTGCGAGGTTAAACCTATTCCACAATATCGGATACCCACCAAATATCTTTAGTATGAAAGACATTTTGAGCTGAATGGTCTGATCAAAAATGAAAAATCAATCAAATTATCTTGTAAGAAACACCAGATCTAGCAACACTTTCAAAACCTTGGTACTGACAGCAAGTATTAAAACTCAACAGGGTGATGGTACTAATACTCTAAGTGTCTATTAACAGATGAAGAAATCTATATACAAAATCTTAACCATACAAATACTGTCGTCTAATATAGGGTTTTGAAAGATGACAGATACATTCATCGTATACCTTTCCCTTTTCAGTGCATTGTACCATCTACATCTACCCATCCCTTATGCATGAGGTTACGTTATCTGTATTTCCCTACTCCCGATTTCAGTTTTGCTTAGTTTAATGAAGTTTAAAGATATTCCCACACACTTTACTCCTTTAATTGTGTAGAATTTTGGTTAAATGGAAGTGTTAAGTTTGAAAAAGAATTTTAATTTATTACAAAATTAAAATTTTTAATTTCACATTAATGAATGGAAAAAACCAAATCTGTAAATTTCAAATCTTTTTTTTTTTTTCAGAAAAAACTTTTCTTTCTTGTTATTTTATATCTTGGAATTGCATATTTCTGTTGTCTTATAGTTTGAATAAAATGTGTCAGATGGTGCTATGTGAAAAGAACTTTTAACCAGCCTTCTTTTCTCTTCAATATAAACTGACCATGTGTAACGACAGAATTCGATGAAACCAACCTGAAGCAGGAATTTTCCTCACTTTATACTATTTAATCAACAAATTTCTTGTAAGCAATTAATCTTGATTGTTATATTGTTCGTTTCCCCCACTAATACATTCCTTAGACTTGAAAATTATATTGTACAGTAAAAACTTATTTATTGTTGTATTTATTACATCTAGCCAATTTTCAGTTCCTCTGATGCTATTTTTAAAATTTTACATGGAAATATATTCAGTTATTTGTTGATTACAGCATGCCCTGTCACGAAGGCAGGGCTGCAAGTAAAAACTTTGTCATAGGACAATGGGCATAATCTGAATTTGGTTGGACATATTTTGTTGCTTTTTGTGTATAGGAAAATATTTAGGCTACAACTTCACAATGTTATCAAAAGGTAGCCACAGTTAACAAAAACTGATTACTTATTTTTCCAAAATACATTCAGCTTGTAATATAAATGTTCATATATAAATTGTTTTTAGTGTATATCATATTTCAAAATTTAAACAAAAAATAATAATTATAACTATTTTGTAAGATATTGTGGTGTAGTTCACAAACAAAAATTATAAAATGTTTGAATTTTCATTTCTGTTCAGCCCCAAGGAGTCTTTCTTTTAACTCTTTCAGAAATGCTCTGTCCCTGGGACTGACCTTGTAACCATTTTGTGCTTGTTATAGTTTCATGCTATAACTTTTAAATTAGTTAGCGTACATTAAAAAAATTTGGCAGATTATCAGTTAACATTACAATGCTTTCATATGTAATATATCAAATTTTTTTTTATTAAGTCTTAAGGTTGGTAAGCAATGTTTTTTCTAATGTTTTTTTTTTTTCTTTTCGCATATTGCCTATCCAACATGCAAAGTAATTTTCATTTTAAGATTAAAAATATTTTTTTGCATCAGGAAATTTCACATGCAAAATCTTTATAATGTCCAGATAGTTATCAAATGTTTCTTAAGAAAAAAATTATATTTTATCTTTTATTTTCTGTAAGGAATCTCTATATAGGTTTGGTCGATTTGACTGATCTCGAAACCACGTTAAAAATTAAGAAAATAAAAATAAATGATGCCTTTTTTTTTGTTCTAGAATGACTATAAATTATAACACAAAAACATAAGTGTTTAGACTAAATAGCTTAACTCTCATAACACTATACATTTATATATATATTTACTTCTTTTTTTTATATTGACCTTCTAGCCATGCCTGGCTAACAACACTGAAGTTAGAATGACGCAGCACACGTGCACTCGTGTTACCATATCCTATAATATAAAACCAACCTTTAGTCTTTACAGTGACCTATCTTGGCTGTGTTATAATAAACTATCATTTTGTAAAATAGTCACATTTCAATTATTATATACATATGTATATA
>NW_013665950.1:480813-491627 GCF_000517525.1 Limulus polyphemus | reverse complement strand
CTCTACATAAATACACATTTGTTTTTTGTTACTCGCACATTATTAAGGTCCCTGTAACAAATAGTTATATCTGCTGTACCGTACATCAGTATTCCAATATAATTTATCAAGCTAAGTAACTAAGCTGTATTTCAGTTTAAGAAAATATGAAATTTTGAGGAAACTAAAGACACAACCTACCTCCTTGAAATCTTGGTTTGAAAGAAAGAGATGGCATCTAAACATGTTAAAATGGCTGAGAAAGCTACTAAGGGGACATTCTGAGCTTTCAATTGGTTAATCATGTCATATATAGAAATGTATATATATGGGAATGTTTCCAAAAATGGAAAGAGATGGGCAGGATGCCACTGTGTATTATTTATTACATGAGCAATATCTTAGCAAATTGAAAAGACAAGAGGTTCTTATTTTATATTGTAGCTTGTCAATATTGGTAATTTGAGTTTCTAATTTGTACGAAACTATAGACTTAGTATTTTGATATCAAAATATTTAATTGCTGCATTCACCATATCACGTGACACACAAAAATTGATGTTTCACTGTGTTCTTTTAATGTTTACTTTTAAATTAAGAAATTGAGAAAGGTATAATACTAAAATTTGAATTATAATCTACAGTTTGATACTAAACTTATTGAGATAAATTCATGAAATAGTAGTTCAATAAAATTTTGAATGCGAGTCAATACACATGATGACATGGTCTTTCACCCATGACCCATCTGAAAAGGGTTAGAGCAGTGTTTTTAACCAGCACTAGTCCATCACAACCAACTTGCCAGTCTGTGGGATTTCACAAAAACAAACAAATAAAAACTGACAAAATATTCATTGTATTCGCATTTTTAGTGGTCTCCAACAGTTTAGGGAGGCATCAAGTTGGTTCCAGGTATTAAGAAGGTTGAGAAATGCTGATTTAAAGTACAAGTTGTACAGCATAATGAGAAATCTGTGCAATATCTGAAGAATCTATAAAACATCTAGTAATTAGTTGGATATTAATACTGCTGTTTCAAAGGTTGAACTAAATGAAAAACCCATCCTTGCAATCTCATGACCATTCTCAAAATAACTTAAAACAGCATTATTGTAAAGCCAAAAAAGACAAGTAGTTACATACCCACAAGAAAGCAAGTAAAATTACAGGAACAGAGAAAGAACCAATTACACTAAAACATTGAAATATTCCATTACATTTGCTAATGGACATAAATTAAGGAAAACACTTATTATTAAATCAGAAAATTCATCTATTAATAAATATAAAGAGCAATGATAAATATAGTATTGTAAACAAAACTGAATTTTTTTAACTCTTCTCATTTGAACAACGCGCAACAATAAAAGCTTATTGTTAACATTTCAAAGTTTATATGCAGAATTTGTCACCATTCAGTATCATAACAGACGTCTCTCAGAATAATATCACACTGAACTAACCCTATGTAAGCTGTGATTTAATACTTGTAGTTCTCCTATACCTTTACAACCCATTCTAGATCACTTTTGTATACATCAAATGAGTATAAAAGAATACTTAACATTAATAAAACACCACACAAATTGATCTTTTGAAGCATTCTTCAGTAATAACAGAAATTCATAAGACTACAAATTACCTTTCTTTCATCTTTCCCATCCACCATCTTTAATTCACGTAAAGGCCATGTAGCTCGTTTTTTATACACATCTTTATCTGACTTTTTCACTTGACAAATCGATGCATGAACAGGCCTTTCAGCACTTACTGTAAAGCATAAAATTATTTAAATCAAAATACTGTAAACATATATGTTAGATCATTGCATATTTTTCTGAACTATTTGTAAAACTTTTTTGTTGACTAAAATGAAAGTTAAAATTGATAATGTGCAAGCTAAAATCACTCAATATGTGGCTTCTAATGGTATAAAACTAATAATTTTAGAATTAGGTGAAATCACTTGTTTCTCTACATAAATACACATTTGTTTTTTGTTACTCGCACATTATTAAGGTCCCTGTAACAAATAGTTATATACCCATAAACAATTTCATGCATAAATATTTTCGAAAAATACCTTTACCTACATAGATCTGTCAGCCTAGATTACATCTCCCTAAGAAAATTTCCAAAAGAAACTTCTACAGAGTAAAAAATATGATTTACTTTATGAGAAAAAAAAAGTGCTAAGTGTACTACAAAACATGTTGATCTTCTACACTGAAATTAAACTGGATTAATCATTACAATGTTACAATTGTTTCAAAACTGCACGTTATTTCAAAATATATCAAAAATTATAAGAAAATGTAATTATCATAAGTTTTTAAATATTTTTGTAAGGAAATTACAAGGTCAAAAACATATGTTGGAATGATTATCAAAGCAAAAGGATGTGAGAGAAAAATGGTTACTGATGTGAGTAATGGCTATCTACAAAAAAATAAAAAAGTCATATTTGTTTAAATGATAAAAAATTAGAAAATATCACAGAACATATTACAGGATATGAAATTAATTATATATAATAACACGAATCACATTTTCAACAAAAAAAACTATTAATGAATATCAAAAAATAATGACATTTTGGAAAAACCTGACTTGATCAAAACAGAATTATTGCTGAAATAAATCATAAATTTGTGAGGCCAGTCAGAATAAAATAACTAATGATAACAATATTTACAATATTTAAATCATTTCTTATATAAGTATCCACTGTTAAAAATATTTTCAGAAGTAATCCCAATAATATCTCACAAGGTTATCTTTAATTACTGATGACATGGCCAGTTAAATTTCATTTGATGCAAATATATTTAAAAACACTGAGAAATTACTTTAATTTTATTATAAAGGAAGTCTTTGTGTTTAATGATAATCTGTATGATCCAGATAAGGACAAAATTAACTTTAAAAAAAGATATAAATGTGATATGCAAGCATCTCGTGTGCTTTCTATCTGCTTTTAGTAATATAAAAATTGCTCATTTACCTACTTTCTATGCAGTAATGATATAAGCATATGGTCCAGAAAACCATTAAACTTGTTGTGATCTTGTTCCTTTGTTCTCTGTAATAAATAATACCTATTCTGCCTAAGGGAATATTCCAGTAAAATCATGCATCAGTATTAAAAGAGCCACTGTCTGTAATTTCCTCTGCTGGGCAAAAGGATAATGTTTATATGTCACGGCCAGCAAATGTAAGAGAACAAGTCACAAGGTGATGCTGTCAACTGAAAAAGAAACTGAGATTACCTGTTAGATTAAAGTTTCATTTTTTTCAGTTCAGTTCCTTTTGGAGATCAATGTGTCACTATAGAGTTCTACCTTGAGAAAGAGAAAGCTGTACATCTAATTATGATCCAGTAGAAGCTAGTCTTATTGTCTGTGCAAGTACATATGCTGCATTTTCTTTCTGCTTACTTGTTATAAAGATTGTTTTTTTGTGTTTTTTTTCAGAATCTGACCAATCTCATTATCTTATACACTAGAAAACTAAATTTTTTCAATACAGATTACTCCACAAATATCCAGGTTGACCAAGATGTTATAAACGGACCCATCTGAGATTTGTGTATATACCAGTTATATATGAAAATGACACAAATAAATGACAACAAAATTTATAGTAGAGTTGCATACTAGGCCCTAGCTCGATTTCTTGTATTTAATAAGTTTCAAGAAGTTGAGAGTGGCATATTCACAGAACAGAAGTAATTATGTAAGAGGGAGAGTTCATTGCTGGAAAAAGGAAGCTGCAAGAAAGACATTTTAAAGTCAAGAAGAAGCTCTCTACTGGACATAAAACTTCCAATCATGATGCAAAGGGCCATTCGTCAGCATGCAACCTGAGACTAAGAAGGATTTGCTCATATCTGGAACACCCAGAATACTGGAGTAAACTGTACTCCTGAGAGTCAATCTTGGCAAAAAGGATATGCAGATGACTGAAAGTCACCAAAGTGGAATAAAACCGAGCAAGACAGAGACTACATGGTGAAGTCTCTACAGGACTTCTAGGCTGTGAGAGCACCACAGCATCAGCTCTGGTCTAGACCACTGGTGACCAGAGTTGTTTCCCTGGCAGGTGAGACAAAGGGCACCTACAGATGAAAACCATGGGAGGGGAATATACCTTTCAGTACTGAAAGTTCCCCTAAATCTCAACAACAGATTTTGATACCTGAGATCATGCAGAGCTGTAGGACAAGCTACCCAAGTAGCTCGTAGCCTTGAACCAGGTACTAATCCCCCATATGGTGTAGAACTCTCTTTTAGAAGCTTCTATCCAAGTTTGATGATGAGGAACCCAATTTGAGACTAATAATGCTGTCTCCAAGCATTATTCCATCCAAGGTTGATGGCATCAGCCATGTCTCCAACTGGCATTGGTAGAGATCATGTAAGGTAGAGTCTTTGTTTAGCTGCACAGGTCCCAATGAGGTCAGTGAGGTCAAACAAATTATGCCCCAATGTTCTAGGTGTGGTGACAGAAGACTACACTAGTTCCTAAAGCATTTCAGGCAGATCACTGCCTGGAAAGAATGCCCTTGGGAACAGATTGTTCAATGCTTGATCCTTAGTTTAAATGACCTGAACATTGAAACAAATAAACATCTGGAAGAGGAATAGCAAAATGGCTGGGAGATAGTCATGTATGAGTTGGGTCACCAATTTGACCCACTAAAGAATCAGGTGATCTATTGAGCAAGTTCAAGGCACTTCCAACTGCAGGTGGTACTAGCCAGGTACCTTCACCCAGTAGGATAGCCAAATGTGAAATTTTGGTTGGGCCTGGAGTTATGATGGATGAGTAAGAGGTGCTACATACGAGGAAACCATTAAGAACACTGACTGGGTGTAGAGTTGGTGGGTTGCAGATTGCCCAGGCAAACCGGTGACTGCACCATTAACTCCACTGTGATGCAGCCAAAGTGATCTCCAATGAATGGACAGGGCTAAGTAGATCCACACACAGGATACATGCAACCACAAGGTACACCCATAGAACTGGAAAAGTAACTGACAATTATCTGTGCAGAAAACAACATAATATAATATGTTATTTATTAGATTAAAACTTCAGCTTTCTATTGGTTATAGATAATATAATATTAAACATCAGAGAGAAATACTGGCAATTTGTGAAAGAGAGGATGTGGCAGGTGGTTATGGCAATACGGGTTTCATTTTCTAGTTTATGGCTCTGAAACCAAATAAGATTATAAGCTATAAAAATTATATTTTGCCAGAGCAATAACTACATTATAATGAGTAATTTACGTTGAATTCCAAAGTTCTCGGAGGGGTGGTAAATAAATTAAAGAAGAGGGAATTGTTGCGTCAGCGAGTCACGTGATTACTGTGACGCAACGTTTCTAGAACTATCATGTACTTTGGCGAATGCTCTAGTAATTACTAGATATGGGGTAGGCTGGTATATAAAAGAGGGGAATGTAATGTGTGTATAGATAGTGAGTAATTGAACTGCAGTCACAGGGTATTGTTGAAGTTAACGTTCGTTCGTTACAGTGTTGTTTTAGCGCGAGTATTGAGATTAAGTGTATCGGTAAAGTTGTATTCGGAAAGAATAAACCAGTTTTTATTAAGAAAGAACTTGTGTCGTTAAAATTTCGTCGGAACGAAGTTACGGAAAATCAATTAACAAACGGAGACGTAACAGAATACATAAAATACAAACATCACAGTTATCATACTAGGGGAGATTGAGGTTTTTCTTTGAATATTCCATTATAAAATTAAGAACTTAAAACTTAAATAATATTAAAATTTGATTTATTAACTATGTTTTGATACCAAGTGTATTCATATGTATTTATAATAAAGTAATTTAATTAAATTTTGAATGTAACACTGTGAAAAGTTGTGACATGCACACTTGGACCTATATACATATATAAAATGATGCATCATTAAAATCAGTTCCCTTAATAATCTTAAAAACCTCAATCAGATCCTCTTTACCTTTTCTTTTTTGATAAGAACAAATTTCAGAGATCTTAATCTGTCCTCATATGTTGAAACCTTTCCATCCAATATATCATCCTAGTAGCTCTTCTTTCAACCCCTTCATATAATTCAATATCCTTCATAAAGTAAATAGTCCAAGACTGAAAACAATACTCCAAATGAGGCATAACCAGTGACTTACACAATGAAATAACCTCTTTAGATTTATATTCAATGCTTCTATAAGTAAAGCTCAAAATCCTACTTGCCTTACCATAAGCAACAGCACACTTCATTTAGCTACACTATAGTCTGTCATGTCAGTAAGACCAGGCTTATGTAAAAAAAGTGAGCATTTTTGAAATGTGAAGAAGAAAATCATTGTGACCTTGTATAAAATAGTAGTATTTGGAGTATTTTGTGCATTATTATTTTACTTAATACAGGAATGTTATCATCATGAAGGAAATGAAGAGATAAGCTATCAGAATGATAGCTGGTTTAAGTGACCACATCTCATCTCTTCCAGGGTACATTCAATGGCCAAAATAGAAAAGAGGAAAAGGCAAACAAGCCTCATGTGTCACAAGAATGGGTGGTATAAGAACATAGCCATCCGAATATTTGCACACAAGAGGTCGGAAAGCCAATGTGTGTAGCATGGTTGGGGCTCATTCAGACCATACCTAATGCACACGTCAACTCTCATGTCAGACATTATTGGACTGACATCAGCTGTGGGAGGAGGGCACAGAATTCATGTCGTATAGTATGTCATGTTGGTGAGTGCTTGCCTCAACTCTACCATAAGACTCTTGGACCAACACCAGCTGCAGTGTGTGCTTGCCTCACCTTAACAGACACAAGCTTCAGGAGGAGAGCACGCTCGCCTCAACTCTTCCATCAAACTCCTGGACTGACATCAGCTGTGGAAGGAGGGCACAGAAGCACAGAATTCATCTTATAAACTATGTAATATTAAGAGTGCATGCCTTGACTTGACTGGACACTCATCCACTGCAGAAGGAAGGCATGTTTTGTTAGTACATACTCACCTCAGTAGGAGGGCACATGTGTATAGTGTATGCTCACCTTGACTCTACTGAACATACATGACCTCAGGAAGAGGACGTGATATAGTGGTGCATACTCACCTTGACTCTACTAGACAGTGGCAGCCTGTAAGAGAGCATATATCTTAGAATGTGCTCACCTCATCTCCACTGGACAGTCACAAGCTGTAGAAGGAGGGCACAGTCTTTTAATGTACTCGCCTCAACTTAATTGAACAGATGCAGACTGCAGGAGGAAGGCATGGTATCATATGATGAACTTCTGGTGTATTGTAAGTATAATTATATGAGTTGTGATCTGCACTACTTCAACAGTTTCACCACTTCCCCACTGATTGGTACCCTTCTTCTAGCTCCAGTGGTTAGATACTAATCAGTGAAGGTTCTCCATGGTCCACCCAACCAGTGGCTAGGAACTGGTAAGTGCTAATGGTCTCCCATGCTCTACTGAAAAAAAAGTGGGGTATTCCTAGTGGGAAACCCAGAAAAAAAAGCCCAGACCTCCATGGGTCCTGTTTCAGCTCAAAAAGCTTTTGCTGAAGACAACATTGCTATGTGTGACCACATAACCCTATTTTGAAGAACCAGCAAGTGCAAGCCAGTGTGTCTTATGATCTGAATACATAATATATGTCTGCAATTATCATGGTAGCTGATTTACTGTAAGCAATTGCTTTCCTAGCAAGTCACTTGTAGATGCAATAGTACTGGAAACATAATTAGTTATATTTGCTTTCATGTGTCTATGAAAATTCATATTTTTTCATATTTTTCACTATGCATATGTGAATCAAGTGCTTTTACACCAATTATTGCAAGATTGAAAGACTATAACACACCATCCAGTGAGCTTCATATTTACTGATGTCATCTTACTTCGATCACTTACAAGAGTTGCTATCCTCCTGCCACTTGTCATTAAACATTTTTTACAATGATTTAAAAGAAACATTACAGCCTTTCAAGATGATGTTGAAGCTTAACACCGTGAGTCATTGAACAAAAAGAATCCCCACTTACATTACATTCACTGTGCATACTTGCATTGGCATACATGCCCAGATGTCTGGTAGCTCAGCAGCTTTTACAGGAGCAGCTGCACTTCATTAAAGTGATCAATTCAAAGGTTAAAACAGAATATTTACACTATCAGTAGATGTACATATACTATTATTTTTATTAGATACATATATCCACTAAGAGTTTGAACATTTTGTTTTGACCTGTGACTTTTTAAAACCTTCATCAACATATTTAAAACTTTTCATGGCCTTAAGAATATAAAAACCAATTTAAGACTTTTCAAGGCTCCACAGGAACCCATCATCCTGAGACCAATTATGTCACCACAATAGTGGCTAAATTTTTGTAACAGCCCAGTAGAAATTCCACAGGACTAGAAAACTTTTGACTACTAGGGCCCTGTCTTTTAAGCTGTTGTGTGTTATATTTGTAAATAAAAAATTTGAAATATAAACTTAAATGTTAAGAAAGGTGCATTGAGATAGTCTTGTTATTTGCTAAAATTATTTTTTTTGGTTACAAAATAAACTTGTGAAAAGGTTTACTTGATGATGGTTTGTGTGCCATTAGTTTGAGTTATCTTAATTTTTGCTGAAAGTTATTTTAATGTGACAGCCTAAAATTAGTTTGGTTCTGTTGTTTTTGAAGGTGACAGATTATCAGGTAATGCTTCTTCTAATGTTTCAAAATTCACATTAGAGGAAAATGTTCAATACTTAGATTTCTTTTTAATGTGTTTTGCTTCTATCCATAACACAAATTGACCAATGTATCATGTCTGATGATGATATTTCACAGGCAGTGTCTGCTTGGGTTAAAGGAGTTAACCTATAAGCCTAACTTAACTACAAAACTTTTTAACAGAAACTCTGAAACAACTGTAGATCTAATACACTAATAATGTTTATACAAAAATTTCTTTGATTGACAACAAATCTGACTACTTTACTGATTAGTTAACAGTACTGATGCTCAGTAATCTGAAAACTTTTACTCAATCAATAATGAAATTAATCTTTCCTTGGCCATCAACTACACAATCATCTATTCTTGTATTTATACTGAACTCCCACTTCTACCAAGAATTACTTTTATAAACTTTCTAGACCTAGCATCATCATTTTCATGATTAGCAGCTCCCTATAGAAAAAATAACTAAATTATAACATTGAAAGTATAAGTTACAGCACTGCTCCCTTCCTGTATTGTAAAGTCCTTTGAACAATCCTAATACACAAGTAAAACAGTACACTGAAATGTCTATTCACCAAGTCTATTTGGCAGTTGTCTCTTCCAAGGCTTATTGTATACACATGAGGTGTCCTCTCATCCCTTACTGGGAGTTCTCCTTGGCTAGGTGGTCAAGCAAATCCATGGGTCTATATTTGGTGATCCTCTGGAAGTGAAATAGACAGAAATCATGGGCTCTCCAGTAGGTTGAATTCCCATTGTCAAATTCTTCTCTTGAGTTACCCAGTTGGCTGTTCTCTCACCAAAGATTGTCATGATAGATAACCTTTGACTTGTACTGCCTGTCCTTTTGAATTCTGTAAACCATATCATTTAATTTTTTTTTTTAAGTACAATGCATGGCCCTTCCCAACAACTACTTAACTTAGTAGTTCACTTTTTCTTGAAACAAGAATTTTTCAACCACACCTTGTCATCTCAATGAAATTTAATCTGATCAGCTTTAACATCATAGTGACTTTTTATTTTATCATAAGCTGGTTTAAATCTTTCCCAAGTAGTCATGTACAACATCTTTACTCTTAAGATTCACAAGAGCTCTTCCAACTATCAATCCTTCAGGATGTGCCAGAATGTTTTATTCTACAATGCCTCGATTACTAGGTGAAGATGTATTCCTAATAACTCCTGGTATGAGTATTTCACTTCTTGGTGGTACAATGACCACCCTCCATATTGTCGCTGGAAGTTCAAGCCCTGGTGTCATAGTTGCCATGTAGTGCACAGACTGAGAAGCTAATTGAAGATAGCCAATATGAACTCTTCTTTGATGTCAACTACCCACACATCATGAGATTTAGAGAAGCTTCTTACAGCAAGAATAACTTACAACTTTCCTCTACTGAAAGTTTATTTCTGCTCATGTTAACATCAATCTCTCTTCCTTCTTCTTCTCAAGAAGCAATTTCCCATTTTACATAACCAAATTGGGTCAAGCGATTGTAGCTATAGAACCAGTGTCAATCAACACACTGCAAGGTTTTTCCATCAAAAAGCCCATGGTCAGTTTTCCTCAAATAATGAACTTATCTCATTTGAGGCAGATGGAGTATTCTCAGTTGAACATTCCTATTTTCTTCAAATCTGTTTAGCTCTTTGTTGTTCCTTTGATCACGTTAGACTCCATCTACTCAGCTTAATAAAAAGTGTTGATTCTTAGTCTCAGCTGTAATAGTCTTGTTTCCAACATCTATAACAGTTCTCCTTTTTGACATCCTTTAAAAAGTTTTTATTCCATACATACCTTTGTAATCAGTTTCTGATCATATGTCCTGTTGTCTTGTAGTTTATATCGTCAACTTTATGAAACTAGTTGTCTAACTAATCTTTTCAGTTCTTCAATACTATCATTATGGGGAGTTCATGTTTCAATACTGTTACGCCTTTGTGTTCGTTTGTTAATTTTCCGTAAAAATTCTTTCCGAAGAAACTTTAGCAATACAAGTCCTTTCTTAAATAAAACTAATTTATTCTTTCTCAATACAACTTTGCAATACACTTA
>NW_013665950.1:466761-480536 GCF_000517525.1 Limulus polyphemus | reverse complement strand
ATTCACGTGCTTGACTCAATTGTCCGTCTCTATCTCTGTCTGCAATTCAATTCCATTGTTGCCGTCACTTCTTGGCGGTCTTATATATAAGAATACTGTACATCTAGTAAACACTCGAGCATTGAAGAACCATCGAGAATATCACGACGTGTTACTAGCATCACGTGACTTCCGCTGTTGTAACAATACTATTCAATCTGATAATCCTACAACTTGTAGATGATGCCTTTAGTTGTCTATTTGAAACATTAATGGATTCAAGTTCCATAGCCATTTGCAGAGCTTCCTTTAAAGTTGTACACCAACTGTGCTTCAGCATAATTCTCATATCCATGTATGTTATGGCATCTAAAATTGGTCATGTGTCAACAAATCCATCATTTCATGTGGAACATCTGAGTAAGATAACTGGACAATTCTTTCTAAATCTTCCACAAGTTCTCTCCTCCATACCTTGTTACAAAACGTTTCTCTGGATTTTTCCGTCCGGTGTGTCACTCTAAACATGTTGGATAAGGCAGCTATCAATGCTTGATAGTTGTTACAGCATTCAGATACTCATTGTCATTAAAGCTGATCCTTTTAACTCTCTCAACATGGGCTCGGTCAATTTGACCAACCATGTAACCTCTTTGTACTTGTTCAAAGACTTTATAGATTTAATGCTTCTAACTTTCAATATAGTGTGTATATCTTCACAAAATTTGGCAGTCTTTAAATTAATATTACAAGTCTTTCACAAACAAAAAAATCTTATTTTTAGTGAATTATTTTTAATAAAATAAAATAAAGCTTTGGCCATGAATATATTGAATATTTGTTTTGAATAGTTAAAATTAAATCATGTTAAAATTAAAAATACTTTTCCCTCTTCTCAAAAATCTAAAATTTCCTTTGTGTAATCCCTAAAACCTCCTGAATGCATTTCAAACTTTTTTTTCAATAAAACTTTACACTTTATCTGTTATTTTCTCTACCTTATCTCAAAATGGGATTGGTACACTCGACCGACCTCATAACCACAAAAAAAAATCAAAATTAAACTAAATTACCCTTTTTTCTTTCTTGAATGACTTCATATTGTAACATGAAACTACATTTGTTTATCCTAAGTAGCTCTAAGTTCGTAACAGTATATATCTATTTATAATAAAATTTTATTGTTTTATTGTCCTTTGAACTGTGTCTAACTACTATCCACGCCATTTAAGTTGTAAATCACTCGGAGAACATGCAGCTCACGTTACACTAACGAATTACATTACCCACAAGCTGTTCGCATGTGTACCTCATGAAATATTTTTATTATAATATTATTATTATTTACTTTACCTAATCTAATCTTAACAAACCTAAAAGGATCCCTATTTTTACATTTTAGTTACTTTTATAATTATACATAAAGAATAAACATTTATGTATCTTTCTTTTAACTATTCTCTTGTTTTTCTATAAATTTCTTCATGAGATCTTCTTTCAATTTTCTCTTTCTTCTTGATCTTTTTTTTTTTAATGCTCTCTGTTTGCTGTTCTTTCATCATCTCTAGCGAGTTTCCTATCTTGCTTTGTGCCCATGTGATCACTTTGAAAGTTGAAACTTAGTCAAAATTCTATTTTATTTTCACCAAAACAATCCCACTTTCGAAACTGCTGTTGCAACATTGATCTAACCATACAGTGAGTTCTTTTGGATTATTTGGTAAAGCTAATGCAAGATCCAGCCCATAATGAACTAATCCATTTCTTTAATGTTTGCTACAGCCACATTAACCTAAAGGCCTAGCTTCAACTACAAAATTTTTCAACAGAAACTCCCAATACATTATTAAGATTTAACAAAAATTTCAATGATTGAAAATAAACATAACAAACTTGCTAATTAGCTAACAGAAGCAGTAACTCTAAGTGATCCAAATAACCTTACTCAATCAGCTACTCAGTCTTTCCTAAATCATCAACTATTCAATTATCCATTTTTGTATTTATACTGAACTCTCTCTCTCTCTTCTATCAAGTATTGGAAGTTTCTAGATCCTAGGAATACATTTGATGAATTTCTCTATATATATAGTATCATCATCATCACTATTAGCACTTCCTTCTAGAAAACAACTAAATTATATCATTGAAAACATTGCTTACAACAATATCATAAATACATCATTTCTGTAAAAACTCTTTTTCAGCAGTAATTGTTTAACATGTAGGATTCTACTAATGTTAAAAATTATATTTTGTTTCTTTGCTTACCTACAGCACACAGGAAGCTGGTTTTCTTTTTCTTACTGGATTTAGCTACACTCACCACACCAACTATTCTTTCATCATTGGGTTGAAAAACGTCACGTTGTAAGGAATGACGGATGGCTGCCATACTGTTGGATAAACACCGTTTGAAATGAAAGATTTTTAATTATTGAATTTTCTCTTATAAAATATTATATTTAACTCCTTCTGAAGGCAAACACTAAGTTAATTTTACATTTTCATGTAAAAAGGGGCTTGAATTATTATAACCTTTGCATCATAATTCTCTAATTGTTTCCATTAGAGATCACACATGTATTTTCCTCTTATCTTCAGAATGATATGATGGAGTTTGTAAAGCTCACTTCTTGAAAGAAATGTAGAGTTTACTTTGGTGGAACTTGCTAATTTAGGAATAGAAAGAAGCTAGTTAGGTCATGAAACTATAGAAAGAAAAAAAATAGAAAATGTTAAAGTCAAGGTCACGATGACAAGTGAATATGAAGAAAATATTTGGTTTATTACGGTGTGCTATAATGGCAGGTTAGGTCTAGGCAAAGAAAGCAGATGTAAGGCACATACTGGAAATTAACCCTAATACATTTGAACCTATGGATGTTGTTGAGAAGAGAAAGAATGAAAGGATCCCAAGTTGTATGTTGCAAGAGACTCTACAATTAAGTGTACTTAACGGGCAAATATAATGAAGCACATTGAAAACTACAAGTAAAATTTCCTTATGAGACTAAATTTCAAAATGTTGTACAGGAAACAGTTTTGTTGAAAGAAGAAAAAAAAAGCTTTTTTGTAGTGCATGTAAAAGCTAATTAAATTAGCAACAGCAACTCTGAAAATGTACTAACTAGATTCTGTGCCAAAAGTTCAGCCTGGGATTCCCTTTTTTGAGGGTTAACATTAAAGGCCTCTCATTCTCAGGTGACTAAAAATCAATAGATAATAAGAACTTTTTTTTTAAATAAAAACAAGTACAATAATGCAAATCTAACCATACAGTTTACTCTGAAATGTTTCTGCAAATTTCAAACCTCAATCACAAAATATGTATAATACAACAAAAACAGAATGGCCAGATGTTGTTAGCATTCCTGATCTGTAATTCAGAAGATTCATGGTTGAAATCCTACTACCACATGAATGTGTTCAGCACTTTGGGATCATGCATATGCGAAAAGTGTGATAGTCAAATTAACTACTGAGCCAGGCAAGAGTAGCCCAAGATTTGTTGGTGTGTATTGCTGACTAGATCTTCCCTTTATAGTCTTATCAGTTCAAAATTAGTGAAAGTTATGCATCTTTGTTCATTGTGTAGTTTGGAATAACAATCTAAAATGAACTAAAAAAAAAAGGAAATGCTTTCCCTGTAGCACAACCACATAGCAAAGAGTTTGAAAAGATGAAACAGCTCTCTTTGAAAATTAATATGTACAAAAATAAAAAATCTTCAAAGAGTTTTGTTGTATCTTTGTGAGATAGTGAATCCTACTTATATGGTTTTGTTTATACTTATGTATTATTCCTTCTATCATTTAGTTCAACTACAAAATTTTAGTTATATTAAAATACTAACTCACCTCCTAGTTAGAGTACATTTATTTTGAATATGTATGTATTATAAAACTGAAACCAGCTTCCCCTAGCAGTAATGTATAGATATCAATGTTGTGAAAGATTATGTAGATTTATGGTAATAGCTAGTCACATGGGATGTAGTCTCATGGTTTAACCACTAAATAAAAAGCCTTCCTTATCTTGAAAATGAGTTTGTTCATGAGATATAGTTAAAGAATTATTGCTAATTACTGCTCAATATTGTTCTTAGTATCGAGAAATGGTTTAATTTTGAAACACTGTTATTCTCAGGTGAATTAGGTTTTTCATTCTTTTAGCTCTTTTTCCTAACTCCTTTGATATCTATGGAAATTAATCACATTGAGATTTATGTTGTATTGTTTATTGATGTATGTACCTAGTCTTGGCCAGGCATGGGTTTACTAGTTGTTTAATGTAAGTGATAAAAATTGTATTCCAGTTGTTTAAAGTTTTATTTTAGATTTCTGTTGTTATATATTGATAACTTGTTTTTGTTTGACCCTAGTTGTAGCAGCATTTTGTTCAGATCATTACATCTTTTTTTAACTACTGCTCTAATAGCCAATTAAGTGATTTAAGGAAGGAATCTGTAAAATAGTTCTTTCAGGAATCCCACTACATCACACAGGTTTAACATAGCATAACATATGGACAACAAGGGACCATTGATCCTTCAAGGCTATTCTTGCACACCCACCCTAGAGAAATGTAAAAATTTACCCCATCATTTGCTTTTCAGGTAATGTTTGATTCCTCTCTTCAACTCTAATGCCAGCTTCCACTTCTGCCTATGAAAAACTCATTCATAAGCCAATCATCCTGATAGAAAAGTAAAACTGCCTTAACTGTAGCCTAACCTATTTTACTTCCAAATGTTAATTTTATATCCTCATGTCCTATTATCTTCAGGATAAAGCATAATCTAGGCCTTTATCCTATCAATCCCCTAAATAATATTGTAAGCTTCAATATTATCACCTCTTATTCTTCTTTTCTCAATAAAAAAAAGTTGATATCTTAACCTATCCCTATACAATAAACCTTCCATTCTCAGGATCATCCTTATCACAGTCCTACTAATACTTCCCAATAATTCAGTATTCTTTCTTATATATGTATATGAAAACTGTGCACAGCATTCCAAGTGAGGCCCAATTAGTGATTTGTATAGATAGATAATTAACTCTTTGGACACAATCAATATGTATATAAATACACCTTTACTGCTCGCAACAGAGCACTGCTTCAATGGCTTGAGTAACTTATCCACCATTAAACTAAGATTCTTTTCATTACTCATGCTATTGAAGTGGTCCTCAAGTACATAAAATGTGAACAAAAATACGATAACCCAAACCCAAATGAATAACCTTGTACTTACTATAATTAAATGTCATTTGTTAATTATTTGTCCAATTCACTAATTGATCCAAACCACCTGTAATACCTCAATGCCCAAAATATAGCTAGAAATATGCAAGAATTTAATATCAGCAAAATGTATTAACTTACTAATTAATGCCCCTATCAACATCATTAATGTTGGCACAAAAACAGCAAAAGCTGAAGACTGACTCAAAATGCACTCCACAAGTAACGACAGTCCATTTTGATGAGACTATTAATTAATAAACAACATTTTACTTTCTCTCACCAATTAACCATACACTCCCATACATCAATTTAAATATGAAAATAGCCAAAACCCTAGCACCAACCCACTAGTAATGAAACAGCACAGTTTGATGAGGTTATTAAAAACAACCTCTTGCTTTCCCTCCACTAACACTAGATACAGTCCATTAACTAGTCTTTCCACAACTTCTAACAGTGTGAATTTCTTAGCTAATCTTCTTTGTAGCAGCTGTTCAGAAGCTTTTTGAAAACCTAATTACACCAAGTCCATAACTTTTCTATTGTCCAAATAACAAGTAACATCCTGGAAAAAAGTTATCAGATTAGTAAGGAAATATCTCCTTCCAGTGATTCCATGTTAAACTTTTTATTTTTATTATATCACATTTAAAAAAATTATAACAAGTTTAGAGAATTCCACTCACTATTCCACATCATTGTTACAAGACCAATAACAAGTATGGGTTAAAAGAATATTTTATTGGAATCATGTTTCAGCCATTTGTGTGACCATTATCAAATAAATGAATCCACAAGTTTCCAATTAGTCTAAACACCCAAGAATCAAAAGTATTAAAATTAGTTGATGCAAGAAATATATTTTAAAAACCTTTATAATATATTGGTAAATTATGAATAAAAGATACACATAGAAAAATTATAATATTTTTGTCTAGTATAAATACAGTGATCAATCAACATATTTGAAAGTAAATTTTTACTACATAATGCAAGAATTATGAGAAATAAAACAGAACACTAGTCACAATAGAGGATCTTGATATTATGGGAATAACTGAAAGTTGGTTAGATATAGATAATAAGGGGAAGAATGGCTTTATATCTAAAATTCAAGTTACATTCTGTTAAAGTTGAGGATATCAAAAATGGCTGGACAGTCAAACTAGATTAATGTCATGAGTGGAGTATCTCAGGGATCAGTGTTAGGACCTTTGCTTTTTTATTTGCATCAATGACATAGATGAAGGAATGGTCAACAGATCATTTAAATTGGCTGATGACATTAAAATTTTGAGTGATGCTGGCTGTGAAAAGGATACAAAAGGACTTTGATTACTTGGCGAGTTGGGAAAATAAATAGCAGATGACTTTTAATTATAATAAATGCAAAGTAATACATATAGGATATTATAATTTGAATTATGAGTATAATGTTGATGGGAATAACCTTAACAATGTTATGTAAGAAAAAGATCTTGGTCTTCTGACTGATTGCTATCTTAAGTCATCCAAGCAATGTGCTGTTGCAAGTGGTAGATCAAATAGGATTTTAGATTGTATCTACAGAAATATTGAATACAAGTCTAAAGAAGTTATAATGTCATTGTACAGGTCATTGATTAGACTACATTTGGAGCACTTGGTTCAGTCTGAAGCTCCTTATCTTAGAAAGGAAATCAAATAGTTGGAAAGGGTTCAAAGGACTACTAGGGCTATACCTGGGATTGAAAGGTTGCCATACGAGAACAAGTTAGGATCTCTGAAATTGTTTTGTCTTGAAAAAAAAAAAAGGAGTTAAAGGGGATCTGATTGATTGTTAAAGTAATTGCTAGTGATAATACATCATATTATTTTTTCATTCTTCATTGTGAGAATGAGTAAGAGATGTCTTCAGCTAAAACAGGTTTTTAGCCATTTTTCTTTTGCCTTCACATGTGGTAAATGCAGTAATTTAATGAGAATTGAAAGAAGGCTTCATAAATATTTAAATAAGGGCTGTCTTTGAATTGTTTTTTTAAAGTTTAGTTTAGTAGATGGGACAATGTAGATGGACTATCAAGTTCCTTGTTAACCTTAAATTTTGTGTGTTAAAAACAGATATGCAAGTTTCCTTATTTCATTTTTGGAAGGGCAGAAGACAGTAAGCAATTGGCTGAAGATTGAAGATTTGCTAAGATTATTCCTATTTTTAAAGGACATATGAATTGTTGTCTTTGAAATTATAGGCTAGTTAATTAAACTTCTAGAGCGAGGCAATTTAATTGATATAATCAATTAATTATAGGCAGCAATTATATTAACTATTGTATTCTAACTAATCAATTAATTACTAATTTCAATTAATTGATTAATTGAAATTAGTGTTTCCATTTATTCCAACAATTGACATTAATCAAAATTCTGATTATATCAATTGTCACAAAAATAATCAACTAATCAAAATTATGGTTCCTAATTATTAGTATATTTAATTATTCCAAAATCTGAATAACTGAAATACTACTATTATGTTTGTTGTTAAGTGCAAAGCTACATAATAGGCTATTTGTACTCAACCCAATTTCAGCCTTATAAGTTTTTTGTTTTTATGTTTCTTTTTTTTTCTTTTACTTGAACATACTATGGTTTCAGGAACACTGTACTTAAAGAATAATCAAGTTAATCACTTAATGAGGCCATCAATTAGTCAATTAGCAAATATCACTAACTGCCAAGCCCTACTTACTTTTGTAATGGGAAAAAAATAGTCTGATAAAAGAAGCATCATTATAATTTAGTAAACTATGATATAATAAAATTAGAGCCAATATGGATTCACTAAACAGAAATCTTGTTTTATTCACCTGTTAACTTTTTTTCCAGGATATTACTTATCTGAATAATTGAAAAACTATGGACTTGGTGTACTTGGATTTTCAAGTCTTTTGATAGGATGCCATCTGAAAGGTTGACAGAGAAAACATATCAAAGTAAGCTGGGAAAAGATTAGCTAATTGAATTTACTTAAATCCACCATTGGTTCTTCATATAATCAACTTCTCATCAGCAATCATAAAAACTGGGGCAGGAAGCCTTCTTATTCTTATGCACATGTAAGCCCCTCTCTGTCTCAAAAGAGGATCAATATGACTTTTAAAGTCAATTAATTTTTTGGCATTGATAATGGCAGCATTAGGCAATTTTTTCTATTCTTCTACAACCCCCTTCATTCAAAAAGTTTTCACACATTCAATTTGTATTACTGTTTAGAATATTTCTGCTGTGGCCTGTAACTGAAGGGTAATGTGAGAGAAAACTAAGTTCTTATTAATGGAGTTGAGTCCAGTCAAAATGAAATTATTACTAGTGGTGTACCTTATGAGATTCTCTGTAATTACTGGCAAGAAGTGCCAGGACACTTATTTTAGTAAAAAGTCTGCAATATAAGAGAGCAGAAGCTTTAAAAAAATCTAATTAACTGAAAAACATGAAAGTATTTGGTATATCTAGTGTATGTAATTGTAGCAGATCAAGGTTCAATAATAATACTTGGGTCCAGCTAAATACCATATACAATTTTCAATAAAAAAATTAACAGTCCATTGGCCAAAAGCTCTTATTATTATTATCAATAATTTTTATTAACTACATATGTTTCCCATATGTTACACTTCTGTTGCCTATGCATCTCACCAAAATCATGAAGGCCCAGACAACTGAGGTTGATACACATATGTCATGTAAAGTAAAACAAGTAAAAAAATCATTCAGAAGAAATCTTTATTGAGAAGTCAGTAACATTATAGAATTTTAATAATTATACCTTTTATTGCTACTAAATCCAGTTACATTCCTTAATCAATATTATCTTGAGCCATCATATTTGATAACCTGGCCTGATAGTTTCGTATTCCTAAATGTCAAATATTTCACTTTTTGTGGTACATTAAGTTGCGTTGAAGCTATTACTGTTGTTTTAAAGCTGACTTTCATTAAAATAAGTATCTTCAAGCTTTTATTGTTTCTTGTTGCTAAATATGAATTAGTTTTTGAGCCTTCACTCTTTCTGATTTACAAAGATAATAATGATACAGGAATATTTTAAAAATTACTAAACTTTACTGATAATATTAAACTCTTAGTCTTAGATATTTCTGAACTGTCTACTGATTATTTTCAAATTTCAGGCATTAATACACAAATTAAAAGAGAGTATAAGTTAGATCAACTGGTAAGTTTGACAAATAGTTACTCTGTTAGTGTTACAGTTACAACTTGGTGTGCAATGGAGATGCTATTACTTTTATTAGTATTAATATTATGCTCTTAAATTCTTACTCACTGGAAACTGCCATAAGTTATATGTATAGGCTAAATTCACTGCTGACATACTGTAGTACCAATAAACTTTAATAAAAATTTGTTAAAAATAATAATCAATCTTATTCTTATTGTGAAGTAGGGTCACAAAAACCACCAAAATATATAATATTAATAATCTCATGTATATATATATATATATATGATATAATAAAATCACACTTCCACGGTATAAGTCATTATAATTTATTTACAATTTATAATATTATAATTATATAGACTATAGTCTGTAGTAGTACTACTACACACTAATAGTTGTTTTTTGTTTTCTTTTTTGGACTGTATCAGTGTATGATGTATCATATGCCTTACCTAAATCAAAGACCTAATAACAATAATATACAAGTTTCCCTTAAATTTAAAATGGCTTAGTATTATTATTAATCGCTCCCTTCAAGTTCATAATTACATTCGTATTTAGTTACAGCTTATCTAAATTCCACTCTCAACAACAACACTTTTACAATTACAGTTCTTCTAATTAACTCTCTAGCCTAAGATTATTTCGCTGCAACTCCTACCCAAGTGTGTAGGTTATTCTGCTTTATCTTTGCCTTTCTTCGATCACTATACTAACGCCCGAATATGTAGTACATAGTGAAAACACATTATACCGGAACAAGTATCTCAATGCATTGTGGTCGAAACCATATAGAAAAAGGAGAATAAATTTTCGTTTTCCAATATCCTATTAGTAAGAATATCAAAGTATCTTAATCGTATAATATGGATTTGATGATAATGTTTGCTTATCTTGAAATTAAACCTGCATTTTTTCTATAGTTTCGTCAACATTTAGTTCGTAGACAACAATATCGGAAATCCACATAAAATATTGTAATTGAGCAAATTCTACAGTTTTGCGGTTTCATTATCCACCTGTTACTGAGGGCAGGAGACGCGTTTTATTTTTGTTTGTTTGTTTCTCGTTTTGTTTTTACCATTAGGAGTATTCAAGTCTGCGTAAATCGATTGTAACGCGATAGACTGATAGAGGATACTAAATTATTCCTCGTAAATCCTCCTAAAGCTATGGTTGTGAAATAAGGGCGCTGAAGCATTGTTTGTTTGTTTCTGAAGTTAAACCCAAAGCTACACAATGGACTATCTGTGCTCTGCCCATTACGGGTATCGAAACCGGGTTTCTAGTGTTGTAAATCTGCAGACATGCCGCTGTGCCACTGGGGCGGGGGGGGGGCACAATTAAATATGTGATTATTACAACCCAAATTTATACCAAGCTTCTACTTAAAAGATCCTATTTCAAAAATTAATTTTCATTAACTAAAAATGATTTATTTACATTATTTGGTGAGTTGGAAAAATAAATGGCAAATAAGATTGCTTTAAATTCTACCTCTCTGGTAGGTCAGTGGTAAATTTATAAGCTTAAAGTTAAACGTTAAAATCTCAGGTTCAATTCCACATGGTGGACAGACTACAGATAACCCATTGTATAGTTAGGCCTCATTTGAAATATTATATTCAGCCTTGGGCTTCCTACTTTAAGAAGGTCATTGAACTATTGGAAAGGATTTAAAGGAGGGTTACTAGGATGCTGCCTGAGAAGGAAAGGTTATTGTTACGACAGCGGAAGACAAGTGGCCCTGGTAACACGTAATGATTATCTAGAAAGATCGAGGAATCTGTCGAACCTCCTACCGTTTGCTAAACTCGCGTTCTTATTGTATATAAGCCGGCAAATAAAGTGACGGCAACAACTGGATAGCAGACAGAGAGATTGAAGATATAGATGGACAATTGAGTCAAGCGCGGTAGTAAGTAAAATGCGTGAATCGTTCGTTGAGATTTATAGCGTGTGTTTAATTAAATTGACTATGGAAATTAAGTGTATTGCAAAGTTGAATTGAGAAATAATAAACTAGTTTTATCTGAGAAAGGACTTGTATCGCTGAAGTTCTTCGGAAAGAATTTCTACGGAAAATTAACAAACGAACAGAGACGTAACATTATCATACGATATAGTTGAAGATTCCTAAGTTTTTATTTTATCTTGAAAAAAAAATAGTGTGATATAATGATATTGTTACGTCTCCGTTTGTTAATTAACTTTCCGTAACTTCGTTCCGACGAAATTTTAGCGACACAAGTCCTTACTTAATAAAACTGGTTTATTCTTTCTGAACATAACTTTTCGATACACTTAATTTCAACAATCGTGCTAAAACAAACAATATAACAACGAACGTTAACTTCAACAATACGTCTCTCTCTGACTGCAGATCAATTACTCACTGTCTACACACACATTACCGTCACGTTGTCACCCTCTTTAATATACCAGACTACCCTATATCTAGTAAATGCTAGAGCATTCGCCAAAGTACAGGATAGTTCTAGAAAGTAGAGGGCGTGATAATAGTCACGTGATCTCGATGACGCAACAATATTGTTTAGTCCCAAATCTTTCACTCTCTTGCGATTGATCTCCAAAGAACTAAAACATAATAATCTCAAAATATTATCTTTATTCAACGATTTCACAATAGAACTAAACTATGAAAGTGACACTAAATTCAGTAGGTAAACTCGATTTCTTTATCCATTCGACAGCAGCACCTTGTAATCTTCTTTTATCATAACATTTGTTTGCTGTAACATATTGTCACGTCTCCGTTTGTTAATTGATTTTCCGTAACTTCGTTCCGACGAAACTTTAACGACACAAGTCCTTACTTAATAAAACTGGTTTATTCTTTCTGAATATAACTTTACCGATACACAAACGTTTTAACAACGAACGTTAACTTCAACAATACTTTCTGACTTCAGTTCAATTACTCACTACCTACACACATATATAGGTGAATGCCCTAGCATTTACTAGATATAGGGTAGTCTGGTATATAAAAGATGGTCACAACGTGACGGGAGTGTCACGCCACGTTTCTAGAACTATCCTGTACCTTTAGTCATGTGACCTCGCTGACGCAACAATATGTTAGCTGAGTTCTTGCACAGATCTTAAAATATAACGTTGGTAAATGGAAACAATCAGGAAATGTCACAGACCTACTGAAGGATGTGTAGATTGTATAGGAATTCTTTTTGGCGGCAAATGACAGGTTTATGTGTTTTAATAAAGGTGGCTTCCAAAATATAGAGATGAAAGGTCGACCGACCTTTTGCAATAATTTCAAACCTGTTATCCGTGTAGTTGTCAGCACAAGTCCGGTTCACTAGTAAATGCTGGCCAATCGCTGATTCACATTTTGGTAGTAGAACTTTTGTTTTGCAGGAGCGACATGGTTAATTCTTTTCTTTCACACTCCTATTTCTTATGGATGTGGGTACATGTTGTTTAATTATATCCTGCAATCTTTGTGAATGATGAAATCGAGAAAAAACAAAAACAATATTTTAAAGTAAAATTTCGTTATCGCAACCTGTGGTCAAAAATTAGAAAATTTCTTTCATTTTTATACATGATTCGCTTTTGCCACCACAATTCCAAAATTGATGAACGGTTGGAAAAACAGACAAAAACAAAACAAAATCGTAACATAAACATTCTTATTAAGAAACGTTTCGGCGGTGCGTTGAGTGACTCTAAAAAGCACATTATTAATCTTTCAGACTACTGCCTCTCTGAAGTAGAAGAATTTGTACTTGGACATGGTCTAGAGTTTTGTGTACTTACTAACAATATCCAGAGGGAGAAGATTTTCGCAGAATTTGAAGTTTTATATGCTCAACTTACTAAACATAAACCAGTATCGGAAGAAGAACTAAGTTCTCTAAAGGCCAGACTACGTGATTTGGCACATGCTTACTCTAGCACACCAATCGACCTTACCGACCTCTATATGCATAGAGAACATTTTCAGGCTATAAAATCTCTACGCTCGAACAAAAGTATTCTTATCACAAAACCTGACAAAGGTTCTGGTACCGTCATTTTGAATAAAACTGACTACATTGGGAAAATGTGTGACATCTTAAATGATGAAACAAAATTCAAAAGGCTAGGCACTGTTTCGCAAAATGATAACACGGCAAAAATTAAAAACAAGTTACAAAAACGCTTATTAGAACTGGTTAAGAAAGATTCCTTACCACGTGATATTTATGACCGGATTAAGCCCGCAGGCTCACAAAGTCCCCGCATGTATGGCCTTCCTAAAACGCACAAAAAGGATGTACCACTACGACCGATTTTG
>NW_013665950.1:464353-465852 GCF_000517525.1 Limulus polyphemus | reverse complement strand
TCACCAAGGTACAGGATAGTTCTAGAAACGTGGCGTGACACTAGTCATGTGACCTCGCTGACGCAACAATATAGACATCATCCATTTGTTAACCAATGGATATTATATCTGGTGTCTCCTTTAACACAGATTTGCGATGTTACTGCAATATCTCCGAAGGTTAGAGAAAACAAAAATAAAGTAACTAGAACAGGGCAACTTCCACGGTTTTCTGGATCATGTTTATGCCAAAGCTGTGTAGAAACTAGATAAACAAATTTTTTGTAAATTCTATATAATTAAACGCAGGCAGAAAACAATAAGACCTTCCTCCATATCACAAGAGTTAGAGTTGTTGTGATTTGGATGCTTAATATTGTTTTGGAAATTGATAATGTCAGTGAATCATTTTTCCATACTTAGTGGTGAGAATGGTAGGACTAGGGGACACAAATAGAAATTTTGATAAGGTAGGAGTCCTTTTCAGCTAAGACAGTTTTATTTTTCTAACAGGGTGGTTGCCCTCTGGAATGGGTTGCTATCAGATGTGATGTACACATAAACTTAAGAGATTTAATTTAACGGAAGGCTTGATAAATATTTGAATGATGAAGTCTGGCTTTTACGTTTATATACATATATATATATTAGTTTATTAAAATTTATTGGATAGGACAGCCTTGATGGACCAACAGGTATCTTATTATCCTTTATTATATTATATTATATTACTGTGGCATATCCGGGTAAAACTGAATTAATATTAAAGCTAAGATGAATTGGTTTAATGTGGAAGAGGAAAATTCAGTCAAGATATGGATTATCGAGCAATACTAAATATTTTACTAACTGTGTAAATGTAACATGATATAATGAACTGATCATAAAGTGAAATAGAAAATGAAAATTGTTTTAATTGAACACTAAAATACAAACACAATATGTATGCTTGGTTTTACTAACATGGAACAATCACCTTCAATGGATTCTCTATATTAAACTGTTCAAGCTGAAGGCAAATAACCCAGACTTTATTGACTAAAATGATGTTCCAGATCATGCAAACTGACCAAATGTAAAATTTCTTAGCATGCAAGAAACTTCGTATTTACCCAGGGTGATGAGTGCTACTCACGTGACTGGCTATTCTCATTACAACGTAAATGAGACCATAACCTCTAGATATCACTTAAACAATCATTGAATGACAGTTCTGTTGGCATCCTTACACAATGTGTAGTTTTGCAACAATATATTCCCTCTCTTGAGCAAAACAACAAGCTTTAGTATTTACTTAACCTTCTTCTGGCATCTCGTGGGTAAAAGTATTGTTACACTGACCCAATTAAACTAATGATGAACGGTTTATTACAAGATATTTCACTCTCCTAAAGAATATCTGATTTAGGCCTAACTACAATTAAGTTGTTTCTTTGATACCAGACTCTTGAGTGACTCACTAAAGAGACTATTGTTACACCTCAGTTCGTTAGTTAATTTTCCGTAAATTCTTTTCGACT